>NC_056735.1:1827884147-1827905447 GCF_019279795.1 Protopterus annectens
GAGGCATTAAGCTCCAATGCATCTGGCTGCATTAGTTGCCTTTCTTAAGGATGTTACCTTGAACAGTAGTTTATGTTTTTTTCACTTGTATTTACTTTCAGTTAAAATATTGTCCAGTGGTTTTAGTTTGTGTTCAGAAAACATCAGAATGGTGTACAAAGGATTTTACACAATATTAGGCAGATTCAGGAATTGAGTGGTAACTCCTAATTGTTTATTGCATTCTACACCAGTATCATGCTTAAATGTAATATTCTAGTCTTTAATTAGAGGCTTCTTTGGCCAACAATCATTGCTGCTGTTTATATTCTGTACTACATCCCTATGCTATTACAAGGCATATGGTCCAGGACACCATTGAGGATCCTAGCCGAATGTTCCAATTTCCCAGGTCACCATCTGGTTAACTGACTTGATCAGAATCACAGAGTGAGCAAATGGAGAATTAGGGAATGAAACACTGGACTCCAGAAAGCACTCATTCAGAGCTCATAGCTTTAATCCTATGTTTTAACTGCTGCACTGAGACATTCACATTATGTATCTCAACTATACCCATAAAGATTTCTGTTTTACTCTGTTCTTTTGTTTTTACTACATATAAATCTTGCTGCACACTTTTTCAGCTTTTTTCAGTTGCTCATCAGTATCGACATAAAAATGTGTGGTTTAGCATCTGCAGAGGAGATTCTTCTCTGTAATCTGGATGGGCCTGGAAGAAGTAAGACAAGAAGTAAGGGCAACATCATCACAATTAAAAGTAAGACAAGTAGTAATACTTGTACCCCTTTATATGTCCATTAACTATACTGTCAACAAGGATGTGGCTGTCAACTCAAATCTAAATTAATAACTGTACCAATCTTTATCCCCTCCATAAAAAAACGCATGTGATTCAGAAGTAATGTATTGATTTCAACTGTTTTATTGTACAACAGTATTCATCATTTGAGATAGGAAAGCCTACCTGGAAGATCTTCCTGGGACGTGCTTGCTGTCTCTGACAGTGATGCTCCCACATCCAGGACATGAGGTACTGCACTCTCCTATGAGCTGTCTGGATCCCTGATATTGACCAGTAACTCTTCATTGGGTATTAGTGATGATTCTCTTCCCCAGTACCCATCTGGTCATGGCCCACTGCAGCTGCTTTTCTCTGTGCATATGTGATCATGTCAGTAGCCCTCTGGCACACGTGCTCATATGTCCTGCCGTGGCCACCTACGGCATTCAGATCAGCAACTATCTGTTGCCAAATTGGTATTCTACATGCCATATCACCCATCCCCTTTCCAGCAGAAAATCACCATGTTGTCTAAAGGCATCTGTTATTACCTGGTTCTTGGCATTGGTGAAGGGGGGGGGGGCTCCAAGAATTTACACCCCTGGGTGGCTTACTCCTAGGTGTCCTATAAGACAACAGAAGGATAATACACATACGTATCACATAAGTAAGGATTACATGTTTCCAAATAAAACAAAAAAAGGTATCCAGTAGAAACATACAACAGTCTACAGATGTGAAATACAAACAACAGGTAGGATGCAAAACAAGGAGTGACATATCCTTGTTTGTGCCATAACAGTAGCCTACCTTTGCTCACCACACCCACAAAAGAACAGTCTATCCCTGCTTGTGCCATAACAGTAACTCACCTTTGCTCCCCCACCCACAAAAGAACAGTCTAACCTTGTTTGTGCCATAACAGTAACTCACCTTTGCTCCCCCCACCCACAAAAGGACAGTTTATCCTTGTCTGTGACATAACAGTAACTCACCTTTGCTTATCCCACCCACAAAGGAACAGTCTATCCTTGTTTGAGCCATAGCAGTAACTCTCCTTTGCCACTGTGCCATCCGCATGGTTCTAGGTTTGAATGCAGCATATTCCATACACTTTTACTGTTGCTCCACTCTCACTTATAATACTTGACATGTTTTAGCTGATATTAATTATATGTATAAGGGTTGAGGCACTAGGATTGTGTCAGTTATATATTCATTTATCTATGTATTATCACATTTATTCTCAAATCTATGACTGTAGGTATATTTTGTTCTATATTCCTCTAAATATATTTCTGCTATCTGGACTGCCATGGCCTTCACATTTATCTAACACTCATCTACATCTGCCTGTACATCCAGTAACCTTGAATTTGCTTTGCTTGCCACTGTTGCATTCAACTTACCATCACACAAACACAGCGCTCAGAGCTTTGCACTGCTGAGAACTGGGTTTTCACAATGGTAAGTGGAGCACAACATCTTCAAACAATGTGCACACTCCCAGTAAATGTGATGACTGGAACTGGCTGGAAATCATCACTCTCCATCGATCATGATCCATGGTAGACATGGCAGGCATTTCTGGAGAAGGTGTCAGATTTAGTGCACAGAGATGGCTTGTCCAGGAATCCAGGATATTTATTGAACTCTTATTTAAACACTACAGTGCCAGGCTTCTACAGGGGGACTATTCTGGCTCCCAGTATAAGTCAGAACCTTTGAATAGTTTTGCCTGGGCTGTAACCAGTGCCACTTGTATCCTGTGCACTAGTGACCAATATAGGCATCACTATAATGACCTACAGCAGAGGAAGTGGGATACCCTCGATGCTTGGATCAAGCAATTTAGGACTGTGGCCATCCCACAACTGTATCAACTACAGAGAGTACTTGTAAGACTTAAAAGCTGAATATAGGCAAAACTGGTATTCATAATGGTAATCTGTTCTGTTCTATTTTTTCCACAGCAGCCATGGACCGGAAGGCCAATGTAAGATCCCATGGGCTAGATTTGTGAGGATGAGGGAAGCATGTGGTATGTATACAGTGGAAGAGTACTGTTATTGTAGAATTAAAAGTTAAAGATAGCGCTTCTTTGGTATTTTATAGAGCTATATCAAATTCAGCATGCATATCTAAACTGTAAAAGCAAGTATGCATGCATTAGTCTGTAGCACAAACCAAGAGTGTAGTATTAGACTTGGTCAGAAGTTCTGGATTCAAAGAACACACTTCACAACTATATGATACTGTTAATTCTTCAATTATGTGCAACTTTAAGGTTTAAAATAAAAGCTCTATACCATTGGCATACATGCCTTGCTGTAAACTGTAATCTGTATAATTAGAACACATATATGTGCAGTATATGCACGTCAAGGAGTCTTTGCTGCAATCTGTAGTATAGTGTGCATCTGTTAGGAGCTGGAAGTCTTAAAAGTAAAAGTTCTCTGTTAGGAGATGGTAGTCTTAAAAGTAAAGGTTAAGATAATGTAGTCAAATAATTGTATTAGTACACTGTATGTTACATATGAAAGTACAAATCTTATCTCTTTCTTTTATCTCACCCAACCCTTATCTCTCTTTTTTATTTTATTTTTTTATATTTTGTTGTATTTTATTGCGTGTCGTCAAAATGTGTCCACGTCTTCCATGTGCACCACATCACTAAATTCTCCATAGCACAGCTAGGTAGGCCTGCCCTAGAGGATCCACCTGCCCCCCCCCCCCCCACCGGATCTAGCACCATTGTCCAGCACATCTGGGAGCCAACCTGGCAGCACCACCTCTGCCACCCCTACATTACCTGCCCCCTCAGGTAGTCCTGCCCCTGAGGCCGGTCATGTGGTATCCTCCAGGAGCAGTAGTGGAGATGGTGATTTTTTTACCCACACTGGGATGCCAGAGATGGTGCTTAGGGTTGTGCACCCCAATGTGGGTGTATGCCTATGGTGGCTGGAGGGGCTGCTGTATCTCATTTTATGTAGTAAGAGGAGGAGGAGGAGAAGGAGACATCAAGTACTCCAGCCAGTGTCAGAGTGAGGTGACAGTGATGACAGTCCAGTGGGTAAGGACTCTCACTGTCACCCAGCTTGATAACCATGGGTTCTGGATGTCCCAACCCTCACCGGAATCATCGTATCCTCCAACCTTTTGTTTCCATCACCATCACTGTCTCTTGTTTTGTTTGTCTTGTCTGTCTGCAATTGCTTTCAGACCTACCCAACTTAACAAACACAGACATACCTACGTCCCTTCCCAAACATTCCTCTCTCTCTCTCAAGAAAATAAATGGACACCTGTCCCACAAAATAAATAAATAAATAAATCGCCCCATACATACCTTTCCATTTCACACACATGTCTCCTTGACACACTTGATTCATTCGAGTTGGCTATACAACATGTTTGTGTTGTGGTCACCCCTCTCTCTGGAGGTGACAGTCTAAATTCAGTTAATATTTTGCACATATTTTCACTTTACACTGTTAAAGAAATGGATAGCTCTGGTTCTTTCCTACCTCCCTCCTGCATATTCCTGCACTGCTTTCCCTTTGTTCTTCCCCCTGCTTGCTCCCCATTTCACCATTGTCCTATCTTCCCCATTTCTTTTCTTTAATGCAGTACTTCATAGTGGTGCTCATCACACACCAACATGCAGCAATTTTAATGTAAAAGTAGTTAAAAGTAGTACATACAGTTGTATTCGAAACCAGTACCATCTGGCTCCAAACTGCATTAACACATGCTGCCACAGAATCAGTTAAGTAGCAGGTGTATTCCGGAGCCTCAGTACTGTCAGACTGTGTTCCTCCCCCTGTTTGCTTGTCATTTCACCACTTTCCTATCTACCCCATTTTGATACCTTTAATCTGGTCAAAAAATAGAATCACAAACAATAGACATAAGTAGCAGAAAAGCAAATGGATCCCTTCACTTTTTGGGCTCCATGTTTGAGAGGGGGTACACATCATGCACCAATGTGCGACCATGAGTAGCGACAAAATGCTGTGGTTATCTTCACTCAATACCATTTAAGCCTGCTGCACTATGCTAACACACAGCAACACATCTCATATAAACAATTCATGTCATTGCATTATCACTCTGTAATGAAAAGTATTTTAAAGTATTAAATACACCTGTATTCAAACCCAGTACCATCTGAACCAAAAAGGAATGCATCAATGCATTAACACATGCTGCCACAGAGTCAGTTAAGCAGCAGGTGTATTTCATAGACTCAGTACTAAATGTCAGGCTTTAGCAGTGCGGCTTTAGTTTGTGCACTGCTTAGCTAAGTGAAAATGCACTTTGCTAACTGTAGCACAAACCCATTGCTCACTGCTCTATGGAAATGTACATATTATGATGTACTACTGCTGTTTATTGTCCATTTCCTGTGTATGACATGAAATTACATGTGGAAGCATTACAAACTGAGGGTGCTATCCAACAGTATGTCACATATTTACAATGCATTCATGTGTTTTCACCCCCCCCCAAGCACTGCAACCATGGGGTCTCAGTACTTTTTCTACACATATATCAACCACACTACAAAATGTAATGTCAAATGTTGCATCTACTTCATATGATCGAAAGCTCATATGATCGACAAACTTTTCAGACAGACCAAAACACCTAAAGCTCAAAACACTGCAAACTCATTGGGTCGAAACTCATAACATCAACACATGAAATTCACAGCATTATGCCCTTTCTCCACTGTAGCGAGACCCTGGAGTTAGAATAACTTGATAGGATAGGTGTGGGCGGCACAGCCCCCCACATTGGGGGTGTGGGGGCAAAGCCCCCCACATGCATAATACATTTTAAACATACATGTGGATAGTTAAAACAGAAGTGCCCCCCACACTCCCTATCTATTTATTCTAACTCCAGGGTCACGCTACAGTGGGGAAAGAGCATAATGCTGTGAATTTCAAGTGTCGATGTCATGAGTTTCAACCAAATGAGTTTTCGGTGTTTTGAGCTTTAGGTGTTTTGGTGTCGGTGAAATGAGTGTCGATCATATGAGCTTTCGATCATATGAAGTAGACCCCAAATGTTGTATGCTATGCAATGCACATCAATATGGTAACATGTAGAACTACAGCTATTGACCCATACCCCTAAAAAGCCTTATCTGCAAGGCTAGTGCATGAATCAGCATGGACCATATTCACAGGGACATAGGTCACCTTCAACACACTTGACCCTACCCATTTTGGTTTTGTTAAGGGTAGATCTTGCTTACTGATCCTTGTAGACTTCTTGGATACTGACCCTAAAGACCTGGATGAGGGATAACAGGACATAACACCTATCTTGAGTTATCCATGGCCTTTGACACTATCCCCCATTCATGTCAAAATGAAAATCTCCCACCTGGGATTTAGGCCATACAGTACTAGATGGATAGCCAACTGGCTCAATGACAGAATGCACAATTTCAAAGCTGGAGACTGCCCCTCCATCACTAGCCCACTCACTAGTGGAATACCACAAGGATCTGTTCTGGGCCCTCAACTGTTTGGAAAATACTTCCCTGAAGCACAGGCAACAGTATATGACCTGTGGTTTACCAAGTTTGCAGATGACTGTTAACTAGATGCACTCATATAGAGTCCCTCAATGATGGTAACATATTACAAAAGGTTCTGACACAGACTAATGATTGATACCAAACTCACATACTGAATCTTAAAGCATACAATGACTCATTTCCCCCTTTGTCAATGATGTAACCCTGCTAATTATGACATTTAACACCCCCAAGCTCAAATACAGTGTTGTGAGACTTGGGAACACATGTTGATAGCAATCTGCACTTTCATCACTATGTGCCCACAGTGGTAACACACACAATCTGCATTGTGCACATCATACATATGGACATTGCATCCAAGAGCAGGGCAGTCATACCTCTGCTGTACTCAGTTATATTCATTGGAATGATAAGATGTATTGGGTGACGGTTGACGTCAAAAGTTTATATACTAACATCAGTCATTCTTTTGGATTAGAGTCTGTTAGATTTTTTCTTGGAGAGTCTCCATCAACAGAATTTATTATTGAGTTATTATTTTTTTCTTTACATCTTAATTTTTTTGAGTTTAACAACACATTATATCATCAAAAACAGGGCACGGCCATGGGGGCAGCTTTTGCCCCCATGTATGCAAATTTGGCAATGGGTCTATTCGAGGTAGAAGTTATTTATAGGCACCGATTTTTTCATAATCATGTTGTCAAATATTTTAGATATGTTGATGATTTAATCTTCTTAGTAGAAGATGGTAGGCCATATGTTCAACAATTCATCACCGACTTAAACTTGAATAGGTTTTCTTTACAATTTGATTGCCTTAAAATTGGTACTTGTTTGTCTTTTTTGGATGTAGTTTTGGACATTACCAATGGCACACATTTAATAACTTCAGTTAATAGAAAATTTGTGGGGGGTACACAATATGTCCACGGTACTAGTGGACATCCCCCACACACTATTAACTCTTTGCCATATGGGGAAATACTCAGAATTTCTCGTTTGTGTAACAACAGCGAATCTTTTTAGAAAGAATTACATTCATTATTTGATGCCTTTTTTCAGAGAGGTTATAGTACATGCTTGTTAGTTATAAGAAGTTTTGTGGTAACAACAAAAAAATAACTGCTCAATTTCATAAAAAGGTTTATAATCATCAAAAGGTGATGAGTGTGGGTCAACAAGAAAATGAGAGTATATATTTTGTTACCACTTATGGCTGTTTTACGTCAGAATTTACCAAATTATTTTTACAACTTTGGGAATATTTTTGTTCCCTTAATAACGTTAACTCCTGGTTAAATGTAGATTTGAAATTTTCTTACCGAAGAGGTAAGAATGTAAAAGATTTTCTGGTGAAGAGCAGGTTTATTTTTCCAACAGAGTCAATATTATATAGTGTGAAAAAAATGGGAACACAGCAGTGTGGCAAATGTAAAGCATGTCAGTTTGTTACTTCTAGTTTTGCACATATTAATAAGATTCCTTTTGAGACCAACAATAATTTTAATTGTAACTTGGAGAGTGTAATTTATGCACTTTGTTGCCCCTGTAGTAAATTTTATATAGGGGAAACCAAAAGAGCTTTTAAGACAAGACTTCTAGAACATGTGAATGATATTAAAAATAAGAAAGAAGAAAGCCCTGTTGCTATGCATTTTTTGAATTTTCACAATGGTGACAGCAAAGGGCTAAAAGGATGTGTTTTAGAACAAATTAAATATTATAATCATGATAATATAAGCATTAAACAACTTTTGCTACATAAAGAAGCTGTGTATATTTTAAAATTCAAAACGCTACACCCAGTTGGTTTAAACGAAGATTTCAATTGGAAAATGTTGTTAAATTGAATGTAATTACATAATTTAATCTTAATTGATTGTTTAATTGAATTCATTGACAAAATACTTTAGTATATATATATATATAGATAGAGTGGTTTGTGTTATTTGTACTCCTTGAAGGCTGTGGCCGAGACGTCAGAGAGTTTTAATAAACTGCATTTTGGTGGATCTTTTTTGGTTGTTGTCATCTCTGCTGTACTCTACCCTTATCACACCAATAATGGAGTACAATGCTCACATCTGTCTGTATCTCATCAGTCACCTGCAGCAATTGGAGAAAACACAGGGTTGTGTCTGGGAGAATCCCAGGTCTCCAAACATGTCATAAATGTAAAGACTGAGCACCTGCCACTGTACTCAGTGTCATGGAGGCTGCTGAGAGGTGATCTATGCCTGCCCTGCAAGAATCAAATGGGACAAGAATAATTTTCCCCATGGTTCTCAGCCTGTGAAATAAACAGAACATACTGGGGAGACAGATATATCTCACAATGATTCACACTCCTCTGTAACAGGTTCCCACTGCATGACAAGCAGTGCTCCTCAATAACCCTGTTGAAGATTGGGCGATTGTAAAGTCACCTCTGGGCTGGCACCCATGTCCCTCATGGACAGCACCAATTGGTGCTGCTCACAAACTCACTCTGCTAAACATGACCATCCAGCTATGCTCAACAAGGGTACTTGTGTTTTTGCACAGCTAGGCTTCTAAACACCCTTGTGCTTTTAGGCTAGTGGCCTCATATGAGCCTATGAAGCTATGTGCCTATGTAGGCCTCCCAGCCTGTTGTCCCCCAGATGGTCTACTGCTGTCATCTACTATAAGGTCACCTGCGCTCTTGTATAAATCAGACTTGTGATGTGGAGCTTGTATAAAGTACTGGGTTCTGTAGTCTGTGTACTTAGATAGGTAGGAGTTCTGTTCTCACTGTAGTTGACTTGGTGTGCATGTGTGTCTAGATAGCAGAGCAGAAGTGTGTATCCTACAGTTACTTCTCCAATGACATGGATTGTCAGTATTTTGATAATTGCAAATGCCTACACATCCATTTCATGCAGGCCTCCCAATCCCTTGTCTTCCACATGCCCTGTTGATGTCATATACTATAATTTCTCCTACACTTCTGTATGAATCAGACTGCTGTGGCATTTACGTAAAGTACTGGATTCTGTAGTCTGTGTACTTAGATAGGTAGGGGTTCTGTTCTCACTGCAGTCGACTAGGTGTGTGTGTGTGTGTGTGTGTGTGTGTGTGTGTGTGTGTGTGTGTGTGTGTGTGTGTGTGTGTGTGTGTGTGTGTGTGCGCATATTTGAGCTGTTGCTTGACATTGCAGAGAGCATTTTACACCAGCATGTAGGACACTGTTATATTCTCTTCAACAGACAGTACTGATGTCATCAGCTGTAAAGTGTTGTCTGAGACATTCCAAGTCAGACTTGAGTTGTGTCACTTGCATAAAGTACTGGGTTCTGTAGTCTGCCTAATTTGATAAGTAAAGGTTCTATTCTCACTGCAGTCAACTGTGCATGTGTGTGTGTGTGTGTGTGTGTGTGTGTGTGTGTGTGTGTGTGTGTGTGTGTGTGTGTGTGTGTATGTGTGTGTGTCTGTGAGCTGTTGCTTGACATTACAGAAAGCATTTTACACCAGCATGTGGGACACTGTTATATTCTCCTCAACAGACACTGCCAATGTCATCAGCTATATCACATTTTTGGATATGCAGTACTCCCACTAGGGCAGGGTCAGAGACTGACCTGGAGGCCAGGCAGAAGTCATCTCATCCTATACAGTGACGTGTCTTTTAATTTATCCACATACATGATGGTATGGTTTGTTGGCCCTCTGTTATCTTGCTGAGAAAGCCTTATGGTGTCTCCAATTGTTACATATGTCTGGTGAGGTACATGTAAAAAAGAGCATTACACTCTATTAATGTTGTAATGAAGTTTGACTACAGTGCTGTCATACAATCCTAAGATCTCAGTATGATGGTGTAACTTATGATGTGCACAACATAGGCTTTCAATAGCAGTGTGGACACTTGGTGGTGAATGTGACTCTACAATCATATGCACTGCTACTGACATACAGGAACTTCAAACACAAACTTAATCTTTTTAACAGTAGAGAAATGGCTAAGAAATTCGCAACCAATTCTGAATCCCAAAAAACCAAGCTCATGATATTCCATCCCACTAAAACAATCGTACCCACACCCACATTTACATTGTTTCATTAAATAAAACCATCATCTCCCCATTGCATCACTCTAAACTTCTAGGAGTCAAAATAGATTGCAATATGAGATTTGACATCAGATATCCCAAACAGTAAAAAAAGTACATAAAAACTTGGATCGCTATATAGGAATAAACACTTTTTCACAGATAACACTAAAGCTACTGTTTCCCAAACCCACCTGATCTCTACACTGCTCTATGCATCTCCCATACTCATAAATCTAAGAAATTCTGAAGTGGCAAAACTAGAAATTTGTTACGATAAAATTGCCAGATATGCAACAAACTCCTCATTTTGATCACACCACTGTATAGCACTCAAACAACTCAACTGGTTGGAACTCCTCCAACTTCTTCTCTTTAACCAGTTAACTACAGCCCATAAAATCATCTACGATCCTGAGAAAACACCTACCCTGAAACAAATATTTTTACCATATTCCACTGCCAGAAATCTACACTCCACCAACAAACCCCTCATTAAGACCAATACACCCAAAACCTAGCTGGAGAATTCCTTTTCTCAAACTACATAGGCAAAATCCAGAATGGACTACCACAGGACATTATATCTACCCCTACCCTTTACCAATTTAAAAAAAATCCTAAAAACTCACTTATCTAGTAAGTGGCTGTGTGGTTGCTCTTCTCCTGACTGAACTATCTCCTTCAGAAAATATGACTACCTCTACTTCAATTGATACCAACACCAAGCATGCTATGCTTATTCTGACTTCAAATAACAAAACTATCAGCTTTCAAGCATCACTATCCACTACTATGGTGACTAATTTAAACCTTGACATTGCATACTACAATAATCTATGACAATGGAATGCTATTTAACCTTACTCTGAGTCATATATTTTATGATGAGCTACTTTCTGTGTATATACAAAGCTACCTTAATATGAGTGTAAAAATTGTATCTTCTTTATGTATTTTAAATTGTCTGTATCCTGTATTTTTTGTATCTATCTACTAAGTGTGTAATTGTATTTGTCTGTATTATACTTAAAGTAGTATGTTAAGTGGAGCTTTTCTCCCTGAGCCTCCACTGAAATAGGACATGTGCCCAGGCAGACTTTCCCGGTAAACAAATGTAAAATAAATAAATAAAATGTTCAGATTGCTATCTACATGTGCTCCCATTCCTTGTATCACTGGATTTCTGCATAGCAGGACTGCTGTCAATGCTGTGATTAACATGGAACTCCACTTTTCAGATGGGCAACATTACAGATACACATTTCTGCATTTATTTGTACAATGTCTGCCTTTGTCACCATTCAGTTATGTGTGTTAGCTCATCTTGTACTATGTTATCACCATTGGTAGAATCAATTTTTGTACACAATATGCAAGAATCAGCAAACTTGGTAAGCCAATGGCCATATACTTTAGCCTGAAATGTCAAAAAATACAATTCACACAGTGAAGGGCCAAACACAGATCCCTGGGATTTGCCAGTGGTGACAGCTTTTCTGGTACAGGTTGATTCACAAAATTTCATATGATGTGTTATGTCAGTGAGCAAACTGATTACCCATCAACTGATGTAAGGTTTAGTCCCTAGCTTGAGAATTTTGTCAATGATACCTGTGTGTGTGATTGTGTCAAAATCCTAGCCAGATCATAATAGGTAGTATGCACTATCTTACTGTCATGCAGTCCTTGGCTATGGAATCAATGGGCTGTGACAACATTATAGATCACCTATGGCATGACTCAGTCACATGCACCTTCCTGATATGATTGAATATACAGTTCAACACACCCTCCACATGGCCTATGTTCACATACAAGGGTAGACATCAACATGCATCCACCTGAGTTGGGGGGACAGCACCTGATGCATGTATGTATAGAGAGACATCCTGTCTCTCATCGACTGTGATGTAGACCAACATGTCATCAAAGACCTCTTCTACATGTACACTAGTAATATTCCAGGTGTGTGCAACAGACCTGTGTAAGTTGTTAATGCTACATCATGTCTGTTACATTTGATAGATTTCCTGAAAGAGGTCATCAATGGCATGCATGATGACAACAGTATCATCTTGTGGAACTTGACCAGGTCAAGGAATTTGAAACAAATCCACAATGAGGCATTCAATCAACACTGTCATATGTGGCCATAAACAGCTATATCACCAAATGGGTAGACTAGTGTATGACATGTATGGCATCTCACTATGTTGAAATGTGTGACGTGACATATAGCTTAGGTCCAGTGATCAGGTTGGTACATCAGGGGTGTCTGCTAGACCCTTTCCTGCCCAGTAGTTAAGTGATGGACATCACAGATGACATAGACATGCTGTGTCCAAACAGCTTCCAGAAGGACCACAGCTTGTGGGCAATCATTGACTCCAACTGTGATATTAGTATAATACATGCAGTATCAAAACATACCAAAAACTGCTGTCATAGCCATTATAACAACTGCATTGACAAGAAACATAGAGGGATTTGTTGGCTCAGGAAATAGACACACCACCAAAGTGTAATGTGGACTTCACATCCTATAATCAGACTAGTAGGTATGTGACCTCTATCATGGGGTAGAGGATAAGTGGTACATCCATCAGCATATGGTCACAGTGCTGACGACTCCTTTGAATGTAGCACAGCTACTGGGTATGTGAAAGACATGCACATCAGTGACCATAATAACTTCATTGCTCCCAGCCTTCATCACACCAATAACCGTGTACAATGCACCCTTCTTTGTGCACCTCCCAACAAATCTTCTAGTGATATGCACCATCTTTGTCACAGTGCACTGTCAGACAGCTTACTGGCTATGCCTAGGTATTCTTTTTGTGGAATATACATGACTGTCTGATGGTGCAGAACACCAATCAAGTTGTTATACCAGATACACATGTGCTACATGCTCTGCTTATACATACACTGCATACATAGGTGTCTGACAACATTAATGGCATGTATCTTCTGTGACAGTGTGGATTGTGCCATAAATATATATATATCTATATATATATATATATATATATATATATATATATGCATATATATGCCATGCACACAAGGCAACTAGCCTGAATTGTCCATACTGTCACATACAGGTATAACGGTGTCCCTCTTACACCTCCAGTAGATGTTACAGTGTCAGGACAGTGTGTGCATGGTTAACCTCATAGAGGGTGGATGTATCATAATAGTTGTTCATTTCATATCACTCCATCACATATGTTATATCAGAGGCATGAGATTAGTGGTGGCATTGTTCATGTTGTCCATGATTGTGGTTGTTTTTTGTAATGTTTTCCATGATCCATTACCTGTGGCCATCTTGCTGGAGATCTCTACTGAGAGTAAACTCTTATTGAGGCATATCAGTTTGTACAGCTTCACAATATGCACCCTAGCCCAATTATATGTCTGATCCATGATAGATGTCCTCTACATTATTCACAAAAGAATGCTTATCTCACACAGACATCCTCCCCATTGTTATGTAACCTTGTGTGGCAGTCACAGATAACACATTTTCACTCTACAGTCCCTACTGTACCATCCAGGTATGTGATTGATGTCGCTGTTACAACCATCTTCCATTGACATGCCCTCCTCTGCTATACATAAGGGAGTTTCACCTGTCCTCTTTCCCTGTGTTCATTCCTACAATTTATCTGTGTGTCCCTATTCAATGCACACACTTTCCCTGACTGATCATTTTACATGGCAGTCCCATGTCCTGTTACAGATCATTAACAAAGCTTCAGTACAGTATGCCAGGAATGGGATATTACAATACTCTGCACTGTAGGCATATTGTCCTGTACTGTGTTTGGGCCATGTACTTCACATTCACACCTCTCAACTCTCCAGATATTCCCAGGATGTCCAGATGTTTTCCTTATAATTTGCAGCTGAACTAATAGATTCACAGCTATCTGTGAAGTCCTGGTGGTCATTGTGGCATTCTGTGCAAATCCACAGACCATAAGTACTCTGTTTTACAAGGAATTGATATCCATGGTCACCTACATGGTTTTCTGGCTGGTAACACTGTTGCCAGCCATGAAACCTAGCTTAGGCATGCCATGCCTCATTAATATGCATTATGCACTGCACACCATCTCTTTAACATATAAATTTCATAAAGGCTTTGAGTGAAGCCTACACGGAGTATATTGAATCCTGAGGGGCTGCCTGCTTTCAGGGACAGCTTGACAACAATATCCACAAAAGTGCTTACTGTCACATTAAATTCATTTTTGTACCTTCTAGCCTTGGCTATTTTTTTTTGTTTTTATAGTAGTTCTGCAATTTGTTTTGTAATATCTGGTAAATTCACTTGCTCAGAGACAAGCAGTTTAACTCATTAACACTTGTGTGGCAAGGAATGTCACACCTCTAGAAGCCCACAAACATCTTGCATTCCAGAACATTTTCTGAAAAATAAACAAAAAGCATAATATAAACAAATGAAAATATTTTGTGAACAATCTATTAAAACTATACAAATAGCAGTGCTATCAGTAAGAAGTGTTTTTACAGAAATAGTTAATGTATTCATAGTCTTTTGATAAATACTATGTTGTTGTTTGTCTTTTGGCTTTTCCTGGTTAGGGGTTGCCACAGCGGAACTCCGGTCCGCTGATGATTGGCAGTAGATTTTCATGAATGCCGAGGTTCCAGCTCGACGTTCAACCTTCAACGAAGGCATGCCCATTTACGCATGTCTTCCGAACGCCAACCCAACCATGGAGAGGACATGCAGACTCCAAACAGAAGGCACTCCCCGCACTTCATCCGGGAATCGAATGGGAGAACCTCTTGTTGTGAGGCAACAATGCTATTGCTGCACCACCGCGGAATACTATAATATATTAATAATTCACACAAACCCAAAATTATAACTTTTGCTAAGTTTTCACAAATTCCAGTATCTTGGAAACTGTACAACCTAGACATATGTTGTTATTTTTGGAATTGTTATAACATTGTTAAACAGATATAAGCTTTCCCATGACAGCAACAGATTCCTCTTTGAGTACCTGTTTATTGAGATATTTACAGAAATGTGAAAACATATGTTTAACAGTATTATTAGCAATATAAATAACAGTGAAAATCTCTCAATATGTACAACTTACAGTGCAAATATCAAAGACAGTTTTCTTCAACAGCAAGAAAGGTTTAAGCTGATCTCAGGCAACAGTTTGTAAGTCACTTGTGTTTTGAAGTATTAAGTATATATGGAAATAGTGTTTATTTTCATAATTGCTAACAAACAACTAGCAATATTTAAAGTATAGTATGATATAAATAGACAGTGATCCTTAATTTTCCTCTCTCCCACCATAGCATTTCACATCATATCACTCAATAACATGTAAGGCTCTCACATATGAAAATATGAACATATATATGGAAATATGAATAAGTGACAATGTGATTAATTTCTCTATTGCAGGGCATCCTAGATTAACAATCTTAGTGTAATTTTGTTAATAACTCCTTGTATTTTCTAATACTGCATATAATTAGGTGGTAAGTTACCTAGTTAAAGAAGCCAGACCCAAAAAATGTCTGGATACCATATGGGTGTGAATTGGAAGTATACAAAAGCACTATAGGCTTAAATAAGTTAAAAGCAGAAAGTAAATGCCTATAACCCAGGATGTCAGACTGCAGGATGTCATTAAAAACTCTTAAGTGCAACCTTATGTGTGAAACTACCTATTTAAGGCCTCCACCAGAAGCAGAGTCCTAACGTATTATTGGTGTCCCTTTGATCTGGTGACAATCATTTCACTCCACTCTAATCCTTTCTTATAGTGAGTATATCAGAAGGGAGAAATGCAGCTTGCAACACAGAAGAGACTCCCTGTTATTTAATCTGCTTGAGTGGGCAGATTCATACTGCAAAACTTCAATACCTTTGATTACCCAAGGATAATTTTATTATAACACTTTTGTTGTAGTAGCAGGGAGCTGAAAGGCTGACATGGCAGTACTGATAAAACTAGCCATGATTAAACATACTTGTATAATGCTTCTGCAGTATTACACACTGGACACTAACTGCCATATAGAGGATTATGAGGAGGTCACTAACCATAACCCGCTTATTATGCGTTTGGGAAATAGATGACAGGAACTTCACCTCCCAGCTTTGCTCAAGAGGTGAATCTTGGCATCCATGTCGAAAACCCATAATTAAGGGTTATGATCAGAGACCCAATCATAAATTTTTGTAGTGCATGGAGCTTTATCTGCTCCATGTACTACTAGTTACTGAAAAAAAAGTTCTAAATGTTTTGCCAGCTTTCAAAGCTGTAAAGCACTTAGCAAGTGCTGTCAAAAAGAGAGTGTAGTAAATGTCTTTTATGTTTACACTCTTTCACCTGGTGTGATAAATAGCAATGACAGCTGTCACATTATTGTGATGATCTGAACTAAAAAGAGTTATGTGAGCATCATGTCTAAATGCTGATAGTAGTCAGAGCTATGAAATGTGTTCCCAAAATTAAAGAAAAGATGGGAACTTTAGTGGTGCTTAGTATTGCTAAAACAGATTTTATCATGTCATTGTTTGTATTCATACAGCATAAAGTCAGGAAGAAAAATTAATAAGCCTTCAACTGCAGGCGGTGTTACACAACTAATGTGTAGTTCACTTTCTTCTCAGAAAAAAACAGAAAAAAATAGGTAGGTCAAATTAAATTATAGAAACTAAATATGAGATAATTGAAGTACTATCGACATAAATATGTTTTAATGCCCTACCCCAGTTTCAACTTGCTTCTACTAGAACTATAGCCTTTAACCCCACTCTTTCCTCATTCTAAATGCCTATTCCAAAAAAAAAGCTTCAAAACTGACATGCACTACTGTTCTTAATAAATGTAGTAAAAGGCAAATCAGTTTGAGTGCAGCATGTAGGATAGTTGGAGCTAAACATTTTACACTTTTGCTTCATCATTGCAAGAACATATAGCTTGGTTGTTGGAGGATTTAGAATCTTCCCCATCCCCCACCTTCTAAAGTAATATATAGTGAGTTTTGCTGCTAGCTCTGTACGAGTAGGTATAAAAAAGTTGAAACATTTTTTTGGGGGGGTGGCAATATCTGCTGCTCTCCTATTCAGGCTATAATAGAAGAGTCTTTGTGGGATCTGTTCAAGCAGCTTATTATATAGAATCCCATCACAAGAGAAGTTTGCTGACTTTAACATAGGTAACTTATATACAAACTAGCTATTGCATTCATACATGCTTATTCTCTGACTGCACTCTCAAAATGGCACTGGGTATAACACGTGCCTGCTATTTATATGTGCATGTTCAGTCCTTGATATGCTTCTTAAATATACAGCACATGCACTCTGTTCTGCATCCTCCCTCTTTGAGAAATAGATGCTATGAATCACATTTGGCCTGCAGATAATACAAATAGTTCTTTGTTATGCAATTATACAGAACTAGGTACATATATACAGTTATGTCCACGTCGCTGTGTATTTCACACTGGGTCTGTAAATATGACCAAATCATGTGATATAAAACTAAGAATTAGATTTAGCACTGGAACTCTCTCTGCTGAATGTTCAACCTTGGGAATTTCTCGAAAATCCTCAGGAATGAAAGTAGAGGTTAAGACACATTCAGGGATGGGAACAATGTCTGACTTGCTCTGAGATCTACAGTCTGTATCACAAGTACAATTCTGCAATAATGATTCTGGTACAGGAAGAAGATGTCTGGGATTTCTCTTGTTCTCCACACTCCCAAATTCTAAGAAGTAGGATCTCGGCTCGGTACATATACCTGTAACTTCACCAATCTGGTCGAAACCTTTCACCGTTTGTATCCTCACTGTCCTTCTTTTAATGGACGAAGAAATCTGCTTGATTTACCAAAACTGGACTTCTGGATAGAATGCTTCTTGAATAATTGGGCTTTGATGGTTCTGTTATTCTTAGCTTTAGGCCTCAATAAACTGCAACTAATAGGTAGCGTTGTTCCGGTTTGCCTGGATAAAAGTCTTTGAGCAGGCGAGCCAAGTATATCATCCATGGGGTATGTTTCTGAGATTAAGTAAATTCAAAAAGACATTGGTATTGTCACACTTTGACCTTTTAAGTAATTGATTTGCACTCTGCACTGCATATTCAGCTAGTCCATTTGGTTGTGGATATTCAGGACTGCTAGTAACATGTGCAAAGTCCCATTCTTTTGCAAGTTTCTGAAATAGCTGACTAGTAAACTGAGTACCATTGTCAGAAATAACTTTGTGTGGACTACCATGGACTGAGAAATTATGTTTCAACTTAATAATAACAGCAGTGGATGTTAGATTAGGTAGTAGATCAATCTCAAACCAATTCAAATAAGAGTCTACCAATACTAAGTAATGTTGATTGTTCCACTCAAAGATATCAGTGGCTATTGTTGACCAAGGTAGTTCAGGTACTTAACTTAGCTGAAGGGGTTATTTTTGCAAATGCGGTTTGGTACTATTGCATACTGAACAAAATGAAAGTACTTTATCAATGTCTTTCAGTAATGAAGGCCAAAATACTAGTTCTCTCACCCTCCTCTTAGTAGATGTGGAACTGGGTGACTATGTTGTAAAATCTGGATATATTCAGGTTGTAAGGAAGCAGGAACAACAATTTTAGGACCTTTGAAGATAATGCCATTTTCCATCAACATCTCATCTCTGTAAGGAAAATAAGTTTGCACTTCAGGTGGTACACTAGATTGCTTTGATGGCCATCCAACATTAATGTAGTGGTTGAGCTTTTGCAAAATTGGATCAGTCTTTGTATGATCTCTCAGCTCATCAAGTCTAGTGGTAGAGAAATTATGCACTGCTATCACGTCAAAGTCAAAATTCTCTGTGTCAAGCTGTTCTGTTGTATTTCTGGGCAATCTGGATAAGGTATCAGCCAGATAAAGAAGTTTGCAATTTGAGCATCATTCTTGGTAATCTCACTGGAGCTGAATGCACAGACTTCCTTAGAATAGTAACTAGAGGTTGGTGATCAGTTTCAATCTGAATAGCTTGACCGTAGATATAATCATAAAACTTTGAACATGCAAATACTATTGTCAAAAGTTCTTTCTCAATTTGAGCATAATGTATTTCAGTTTGGGTAAGTGTTCTAGTTGCATAGTCTACTGGTCTGCCTTTTTGAAGAATAACTGCACCAAGACCAAGTTTTGAAGCATCACAGGAAAGAGTGACTGGTTTATTGACATCATAGTATCTTAATGTAGATGGGGTGGCAATTTTCTGCTTAAGGTCTTCAAATGCCTTCTGGTGTTGTTCCAACCATGACCATGTAACATTTTTACACATCAGCTCTCTTAATGGTGCTGCCAACTCACTGAAATCTGGTATAAACTTGCCTAAATAGTTGACCATGCCTAGGAAATGCTGTACATCTTGCATATTATCTGTTGCTGACATCTCAAGAGTAGCTGCTTGCTTGGTTGAGTCTGGTCTCAAGCCAGTACTGGTAAATAAATGACCTACATATGTAACTTCTGGTAGTCTGAATTTATACTTCAGGGGACTGAGCTTTAATTTCACTTCACATGCTCTGTATAGAGCTCTCTTTAGGTTTCTGTCATGCTCTGCTTCACCACTGCCTCCAACCAATAAATCGTCTACTATTATGGCACAAGGATAACCCGAAAAAAATTTGCTCCATTGCACGCCAGAGAACTTAACCTGTAGAATTTATTCCAAATGGCATCCTTAGGAATCTGTATCTGCCAAACAGGGTACTGAAAGTAGTCAGTTATGAGGATTTGGATCAAGCACCACTTGCCAAAATTAACTCTTTGCACCCAAGGCAGAAAAAACAGTGGCATTCAGTATCATATATAGCTATCAGAGATGTTCTTGCTGGTCTGACTATGGGAGTGATCTCTGGGTCTAACTTCATGGAATACACAACTGGAAGTTTGCCCAATTTGTCATTGAAAACATCAGCATACTCTGAGAAAATGGCTTCAGAAAAGTTGGAACTAGGATTTGCACTTATATGATGAACTTCTTTGGTAAAAGAAAGCAGATTCATTCTCAAACTGTCTTTGAAACCCAATAATGACTGCACAGGTCATTGGACTACATAGAATAACAAGCTGTAACAGTTCTTACCCAAATAACATTAAAGCATTACTGAGCCTTTGGTTTGAATTTCTTCACCTCCATAAACAATACGTTTCGCACTACCGGCCACATTGTGTTTCCCATTAGTTCTCACTTTAGCAAATGTGTCTGCTGATATGACATTATACTTTGAACCAGTGCCTACTTTAAGCTCAGTAGATTTATCATTGATCTGGACAGTACAAAACACTTTGCTGTTTACCAACAAATTCACTGCATCATCTCTTTCACCAATTACTGATACACCATCTATATAGAAAGTAGACTGCTGCAACTCCACTTGATCAATTTGCTTTTTTGTGTGACCCTTCTTTACAACTGTGTGGGGTTTACTTGATTTGCAAAACGTTTGAAAATGGTTCCATTTTTTACACTTGTGACATTGCTGACCAAATGCTAAACATTTCTCTCTTTTAGACTCATTACTGACAACACAGTTGCAACAGTTAACAATAAAGCTGGACTTGGATTTTGCTGATTCACGCTTGCACTGCACTGAGCATGCTCCCTTCCTAGAACATACTGGGAAATGATGTGGTTTCCCTGGTGAACCAGCAGGGGCTGTGGCTGCCATGTGCTTAGGCCTACTTATGTTTGCCACGTGTTGCGTGCTATCTACATTTGCTCTGGAGCTTGCTGAAACCATGCTCTTGTCACTTGCAGCCATACTTTTGTGTTTGTCTGTAACTTCAAATGGAAAAATTTGA
>NC_056735.1:1828210947-1828313447 GCF_019279795.1 Protopterus annectens
AGCAGAGCAGAAGTGTGTATCCTACGGTTACTTCTCCAATTACATGGATTGTCAGTATTTTGATCATTGCAAATGCCTATACATCCATTTCATGCAGGCCTCCCAATCCCTTGTCTTCCACATGCCCTGTTGATGTCATATACTATAATTTCTCCTACACTTCTGTATGAATCAGACTGCTGTGGCATTTACGTAAAGTACTGGATTCTGTAGTCTGTGTACTTAGATAGGTAGGGGTTCTGGTCTCACTGCAGTTGACTAGGTGTGTGTGTGTGTGTGTGTGTGTGTGTGTGTGTGTGTGTGTGTGTGTGTGTGTGTGTGTGTGTGTGTGTGTGTGTGTGTGTGCATGTTTGAGCTGTTGCTTGACATTGCAGAGAGCATTTTACACCAGCATGTAGGACACTGTTATATTCTCTTCAACAGACAGTACTGATGTCATCAGCTGTAAAGTGTTGTCTGAGACATTCCAAGTCAGACTTGAGTTGTGGCACTTGCATAAAGTACTGGGTTCTGTAGTCTGTCTAATTTGATAAGTAAAGGTTCTATTCTCACTGCAGTCAACTGTGCATGTGTGTGTGTGTGTCTGTGAGCTGTTGCTTGACATTACAGAAAGCATTTTACACCAGCATGTGGGACACTGTTATACTTTCCTCAACAGATACTTCCAATGTCATCAGCTATATCACATTTTTGGATATGCAGTACTCCCACTAGGGCAGGGTCAGAGACTGGCCTGGAGGCCAGGCAGAAGTCCTCTCATCCTATACAGTGACGTGTCTTTTAATTTATCCACATACATGATGGTATGGTTTGTTGGCCCTCTGTTATCTTGCTGAGAAAGCCTTATGGTGTCTCCAATTGTTACATATGTCTGGTGAGGTACATGTAAAAAAGAGCATTACACTCTATTAATGTTGTAATGAAGTTTGACTACAGTGCTGTCATACAATCCTAAGATCTCAGTATGATGGTGTAACTTATGATGTGCACAACATAGGCTTTCAATAGCAGTGTGGACACTTGGTGGTCAATGTGACTCTACAATCATATGCACTGCTACTAACATACAGGAACTTCAAACACAAACTTAATCTTTTTAACAGTAGAGAAATGGCTAAGAAATTCGCAACTAATTCTGAATCCCAAAAAACCAAGCTCATGATATTCCATCCCACTAAAACAATCGTACCCACAACCACATTTACATTGTTTCATTAAATAAAACCATCATCTCCCCATTGCATCACTCTAAACTTCTAGGAGTCAAAATAGATTGCAATATGAGATTTGACATCAGATATCCCAAACAGTAAAAAAAGTACATAAAAAAATTGGATCGCTATATAGGAATAAACACTTTTTCACAGATAACACTAAAGCTACTGTTTCCCAAACCCACCTGATCTCTACACTGCTCTATGCATCTCCCATACTCATAAATCTAAGAAATTCTGAAGTGGCAAAACTAGAAACTTGTTAAGATAAAATTGCCAGATATGCAACAAACTCCTCATTTTGATCACACCACTGTATAGCACTCAAACAACTCAACTGGTTGGAACTCCTCCAACTTCTTCTCTTTAACCAGTTAACTACAGCCCATAAAATAATCTACGATCCTGAGAAAACACCTACCCTGAAACAAATATTTTTACCATATTTCACTGCCAGAAATCTACACTCCATCAACAAACCCCTCATTAAGACCAATACACCCAAAACCTAGCTGGAGAATTCCTTTTCTCAAACTACATAGGCAAAATCCGGAATGGACTACCACAGGACATTATATCTACCCCTACCCTTTACCAATTTAAAAAAAATACTAAAAACTCACTTATCTAGTAAGTGGCTGTGTGGTTGCTCTTCTCCTGACTGAACTATCTCCTTCAGAAAATATGACTACCTCTACTTCAATTGATACCAACACCAAGCATGCTATGCTTATTCTGACTTCAAATAACAAAACTATCAGCTTTCAAGCATCACTATCCACTACTATGGTGACTAATTTAAACCTTGACATTGCATACTACAATAATCTATGACAATGGAATGCTATTTAACCTTACTCTGAATCATATATTTTATGATGAGCTACTTTCTGTGTATATACAAAGCTACCTTAATATGAGTGTAAAAATTGTATCTTCTTTATGTATTTTAAATTGTATGTATCCTGTATTTTTTGTATCTATCTACTAAGTGTGTAATTGTATTTGTCTGTATTATACTTAAAGTAGTATGTTAAGTGGAGGTTTTCTCCCTGAGCCTCCACTGAAATAGGACATGTGCCCAGGCAGACTTTCCCAGTAAACAAATGTAAAATAAATAAATAAAATGTTCAGATTGCTATCTACACATGCTCCCATTGCTTGTATCACTGGATTTCTGCATAGCAGGACTGCTGTCAATGCTGTGATTAACATGGAACTCCACTTTTCAGATGGGCAACATTACAGATACACATTTCTGCATTTATTTGTACAATGTCTGCCTTTGTCACCATTCAGTTATGTGTGTTAGCTCATCTTGTACTATGTTATCACCATTGGTGGAATCAATTTTTGTACACAATATGCAAGAATCAGCAAACTTGGTAAGCAAATGGCCATATACTTTAGCCTGAAATGTCAAAAAATACAATTCACACAGTGAAGGGCCAAACACAGATCCCTGGGATTTGCCAGTGGTGACAGCTTTTCTGGTACAGGTTGATTCACAAAATTTCACACGATGTGTTATGTCAGTGAGCAAACTGATTACCCATCAACTGATGTAAGGTTTAGTCCCTAGCTTGAGAGTTTTGTCAATGATACCTGTGTGTGTGATTGTGTCAAAATCGTAGCCAGATCATAATAGGTAGTATGCACTATCTTACTGTCATGCAGTCCTTGGCTATGGAATCAATGGGCTGTGACAACATTATAGATCACCTATGGCATGACTCAGTCACATGCACCTTCCTTTAATGGTTGAATATACAGTTCAACACACCCTCCACCTGGCCTATTTTCACATACAAGGGTAGGCATCAACATGCATCCACCTGAGTTGGGGGGACAGCACCTGATGCATGTATGTATAGAGAGACATCCTGTCTCTCCTCGACTGTGATGTAGACCAACATGTCATCAAAGACCTCTTCTACATGTACACTAGTAATATTCTAGGTGTGTGCAACAGACCTGTGTAAGTTGTTAATGCTACATCATGTCTGTTACATTTGATAGATTTCCTGAAAGAGGTCATCAAAGGCATGCATGATGACAACAGTATCATCTTGTGGAACTTGACCAGGTCAAGGAATTTGAAACAAATCCACGATGAGGGATTCAATCAACACTGTCATATGTGGCCATAAACAGCTATATCACCAAATGGGTAGACTAGTGTATGACATGTATGGCATCTCACTATGTTGAAATGTGTGACGTGACATATAGCTTAGGTCCAGTGATCAGGTTGGTACATCAGGGGTGTCTGCTAGGCCCTTTCCTGCCCAGTAGTTAAGTGATGGACATCACAGATGACATACACATGCTGTGTCCAAACAGCTGCCAGAAGGACCACAGCTTGTGGGCAATCATTGACTCCAACTGTGATATTAGTATAATACATGCAGTATCAAAACATACCAAAAACTGCTGTCACAGCCATTATAACAACTGCATTGACAAGAAACATAGAGGGATTTGTTGGCTCAGGAAATAGACACACCACCAAAGTGTAATATGGACTTCACATCCTATAATCAGACTAGTAGGTATGTGACCTCTATCATGGGGTAGAGGGTAAGTGGTACATCCATCAGCATATGGTCACAGTGCTGATGACTCCTTTGAATGTAGCACAGCTACTGGGTATGTGAAAGACAAGCACATCAGTGACCATAATAACTTCATTGCTCCCAGCCTTCATCACACCAATAACCATGTACAATGCACCCTTCTTTGTGCACCTCCCAACACATCTTCTAGTGATATGCAACTGAAGTGTACCATCTTTGTCACAGTGCACTGTCAGACAGCTTACTGGCTATGCCTAGGTATTCTTTTTGTGGAATATACATGACTGTCTGATGGTGCAGAACACCAATCAAGTTGTTATACCAGATACACATGTGCTACATGCTCTGCTTATACATACACTGCATACATAGGTGTCTGACAACATTAATGGCATGTATCTTCTGTGACAGTGTGGATTGTGCCATATATATATATATATATATATATATATATATATATATATATATATATGCATATATATGCCATGCACACAAGGCAACTAGCCTGAATTGCCCATAATGTCACATACAGGTATAACGGTGTCCCTCCTAACACCTCCAGCAGATGTTACAGTGTCAGGACAGTGTGTGCATGGTTAACCTCATAGAGGGTGGATGTATCATAATAGTTGTTCATTTCATATCACTCCATCACATATGTTATATCAGAGGCATGAGATTAGTGGTGGCATTGTTCATATTGTCCATGATTGTGGTTGTTTTTTGTAATGTTTTCCATGATCCATTACCTGTGGCCATCTTGCTGGAGATCTCTGCTGAGAGTAAACTCTTATTCAGGCATATCAGTTTGTACAGCTTCACAATATGCACCCTAACCCGATTATATGTCAGATCCATGATAGATGTTCTCTACATTATTCACAGAAGAATGCTTATCTCATACAGACATCCTCCCCATTGTTATGTCACATTGTGTGGCAGTCACAGATAACACATTTTCACTCTACAGTCCCTACTGTACCATCCAGGTATGTGATTGATGTCACTGCTACAACCATCTTCCATTGACATGCCCTCCTCTGCTATACATAAGGGAGTTTCACCTGTCCTCTTTCCCTGTGTTCATTCCTACAATTTATCTGTGTGTCCCTATTCAATGCACACACTTTCCCTGACTGATCATTTTACATGGCAGTCCCATGTCCTGTTACAGATCATTGACAAAGCTTCAGTACAGTATGCCAGGAATGGGATATCACAATACTCTGCACTGTAGGCATACTGTCCTGTACTGTGTTTGGGCTATATACTTCACATTCATACCTCTCAACTGTCCAGATATTCCCAGGATGTCCAGATGTTTTCCTTATAATTTGCAGCTTTCTGCTATATCACTGGGATGATCCCTGGACTGATATGACTCAGCATTACATACATTTGAGGGCATACCTCTCAACTGTCCTGATTTGTGCTGAATGTCGAGATTTTGTCTCATATTTGTGATCTTTTCTTCATTACATTTTTGTTTTCAGGCAAATCATTGGCATGTCATTGTGGAGTGAAGTCAGAAACTGATGACTAACACGAGTTTCAAACTTCATGCTCTTCAGGCAGTTCATGCTAATATACAGCCTATTTATTAACTTTCTAAGTTTGGAAGTGCAATATTAAATACCTGTCCCTATTTTGGGGCCATTGTCCTCCATTATGCATGCCTTTGTCTCCATATCTTGCTCAAAGGGGATGAAAGTATGTCTGTGTTTCATTCTACCACTTCTGTGTGACATCTATGCTAATTATGCCCCTATCTCTGGTTAAATGTCCCTGCATTATGTTGGCCTTTGTGGAGATATGCTGAACTAATAGATTCACAGCTATCTGTGAAGTCCTGGTGGTCATTGTGGCATTCCGTGCAAATCCACAGACCATAAGTACTCTGTTTTACAAGGAATTGATATCCATGGTCACCTACATGGTTTTCTGGCTGGTAACACTGTTGCCAGCCATGAAACCTAGCTTAGGCATGCCATGCCTCATTAATATGCATTATGCACCGCATACCATCACTTTAACATATAAATTTCGTAAAGGCTTTGAGTGAAGCCTACACGGAGTATATTGAATCCTGAGGGGCTGCCTGCTTTCAGGGACAGCTTGACAACAATATCCACAAAAGCACTTACTGTCACATTAAATTCTTTTTTGTACCTTCTAGCCTTGGCTATTTTTTTTTGTTTTTATAGTAGTTCTGCAGTTTGTTTTGTAATATCTGGTAAATTCACTTGCTCAGAGACAAGCAGTTTAACTCATTAACACTTGTGTGGCAAGGAATGTCACACCTCTAGAAGCCCACAAACATCTTGCATTCCAGAACATTTTCTGAAAAATAAACATAAAAAGCATAATATAAACAAATGAAAATATTTTGTGAACAATCTATTAAAACTATACAAATAGCAGTGCTATCAGTAAGAAGTGTTTTTACAGAAATAGTTAATGTATTCATAGTCTTTTGATAAATACTATGTTGTTGTTTGTCTTTTGGCTTTTCCTGGTTAGGGGTTGCCACAGCGGAACTCCGGTCCGCTGATGATTGGCAGTAGATTTTTACGAATGCCGAGGTTCCAGCTCGACGTTCAACCTTCAACGAAGGCATGCCCATTTACGCATGTCTTCCGAACGCCAACCCAACCGTGGAGAGGACATGCAGACTCCAAACAGAAGGCACTCCCCGCACTTCAGCCGGGAATCGAATGGGAGAACCTCTTGTTGTGAGGCAACAATGCTACCGCTGCACCACCGTGGAATACTATAATATATTAATAATTCACACAAACCCAAAATTATAACTTTTGCTAAGTTTTCACAAACAAATTCCAGTATCTTGGAAACTGTACAACCTAGACATATGTTGTTATTTTTGGAATTGTTATAACATTGTTAAACAGACATAAGCTTTCCCATGACAGCAACAGATTCCTATTTGAGTACCTGTTTATTGAGATATTTACAGAAATGTGAAAACATATGTTTAACAGTATTATTAGCAATATAAATAACAGTGAAAATCTCTCAATATGTACAACTTACAGTGCAAATATCAAAGACAGTTTTCTTCAACAGCAAGAAAGGTTTAAGCTGATCTCAGGCAACAGTTTGTAAGTCACTTGTGTTTCGAAGTATTAAGTATATATGGAAATATTGTTTATTTTCATAATTGCTAACAAACAACTAGCAATATTTAAAGTATAGTATGATATAAATAGACAGTCATCCTTAATTTTCCTCTCTCCCACCATGGCATTTCACATCATATCACTCAATAACATGTAAGGCTCTCACATATGAAAATATGAACATAGATATGGAAATATGAATAAGTGACAACGTGATTAATTTCTCTATTGCAGGGCATCCTAGATTAACAATCTTAGTGTCATTTTGTTAATAACTCCTTGCATTTTCTAATACTGCATATAATTAGGTGGTAAGTTACCTAGTTAAAGAAGCCAGACCCAAAAAATGTCTGGATACCATATGGGTGTGAATTGGAAGTATACAAAAGCACTATAGGCTTAAATAAGTTAAAAGAAAGTAAATGCCTATAACCCAGGATGTCAGATGGCAGGAAGTCATTAAAAACTCTTAAGTGCAACCTTATGTGTGAAACTACCTATTTAAGGCCTCCACCAGAAGCAGAGTCCTAACGTATTGTTGGTGTCCCTTTGATCTGGTGACAATCATTTCACTCCACTCTAATCCTTTCTTATAGTGAGTATATCAGAAGGGAGAAATGCAGCTTGCAACACAGAAGAGACTCCCTGTTATTTAATCTGCTTGAGTGGGCAGATTCACACTGCGAAACTTCAATACCTTTGATTACCTGAGGATAATTTTATTATAACACTTTTGTTGTAGTAGCAGGGAGCTGAAAGGCTGACATGGCAGTACTGATAAAACTAGCCATGATTAAACATACTTGTATAATGCTTCTGCAGTATTACACACTGGACACTAACTGCCATATAGAGGATTATGAGGAGGTCACTAACCATAACCCGCTTATTATGCGTTTGGGAAATAGATGACAGGAACTTCACCTCCCAGCTTTCCTCAAGAGGTGAATCTTGGCATCCATGTCGAAAACCCATAATTAAGGGTTATGATCAGAGACCCAATCATAAATCTTTGTAGTGCATGGAGCTTTATCTGCTCCATGTACTACTAGTTACTGAAAAAAGTTCTAAATGTTTTGCCAGCTTTCAAAGATGTAAAGCACTTAGCAAGTGCTGTCAAAAAGAGAGTGTAGTAAATGTCTTTTATGTTTACACTCTTTCACCTGGTGTGATAAATAGCAATGACAGCTGTCACATTATTGTGATGATCTGAACTAAAAAGAGTTATGTGAGCATCATGTCTAAATGCTGATAGTTGTCAGAGCTATGAAATGTGTTCCCAAAATTAAAGAAAAGATGGGAACTTTAGTGGTGCTTAGTATTGCTAAAACAGATTGTATCATGTCATTGTTTGTATTCATACAGCATAAAGTCAGGAAGAAAAATTAATAAGCCTTCAACTGCAGGCGGTGTTACACAACTAATGTGTAGTTCACTTTCTTCTCAGAAAAAAACAGAATAAAATAGGTAGGTCAAATTCAATTATAGAAACTAAATATGACATAATTGAAGTACTATCAACATAAATATGTTTTAATGCCCTACCCCAGTTTCAACTTGCTTCTACTACAACTATAGCCTTTAACCCCACTCTTTCCTCATTCTAAATGCCTATTCCAAAAAAAAGCTTCAAAACTGACATGCACTGCTGTTCTTAATAAATGTAGTAAAAGACAAATCAGTTTGAGTGCAGCATGTAGGATAGTTGTAGCTACTCAAACATTTTACACTTTTGCTTCATCGTTGCAAGAACATATAGCTTGGTTGTTGGAGGGTTTAGAATCTTCCCCCACCCCCACCTTCTAAAGTTATATATAGTGAGTTTTGCTGCTAGCTCTGTACGAGAAGGTATAAAAATGTGAAAACATTTTTTGGGGGGTGGCACTTACTTAATGTTATGATATCTGCTGCTCTCCTATTCAGGCTACAATAGAAGAGTCTTTGTGGGATCTGTTCAAGCAGCTTATTATATAGAAACCCATCACAAGAGAAGTTTGCTGACTTTAACATAGGTAACTTATATACAAACTAGCTATTGCATTCATACATGCTTAGTCTCTGACTGCACTCTCAAAATGGCACTGGGTATAACACGTGCCTGCTATTTATATGTGCATGTTCAGTCCTTGATATGCTTCTTAAATATACAGCACATGCACTCTGTTCTTCATCCTCCCTCTTTGAGAAATAGATCATGCAATGCTATGAATCGCATTTGGCCTGCAGATAATACAAATAGTTCTTTGTTATGCAATTATACAGAACTAGGTACATGTATACAGTTATGTCCACGTCGCTGTGTATTTCACACTGGGTCTGTAAATATGACCAAATCATGTGATATAAAACTAAGAATTAGATTTAGCACTGGAACTCTCTCTGCTGAATGTTCAACCTTGGGAATATCTCGAAAATCCTCAGGAATGGAAGTAGAGGTTAAGACACATTCAGGGATGGGAACAATGTCTGACTTGCTCTGAGATCTACAGTCTGTATCACAGGAACAATTCTGAGATAATGATTCTGGTACAGGAAGAAGATGTCTGGGATTTCTCTTGTACTCCACACTCTCAGATTCTAAGAAGTAGGATCTCGGCTCGGTACATATACCTGTAACTTCACCAATCTGGTTGAAACCTTTCACCGTTTGTATCCTCACTGTCCTTCTTTTAATGGACGAAGAAATCTGCTTGATTTATCATAACTGGACTTCTGGATAGAATTTGATGGTTCTGTTGTTCTTAGCTTTAGGCCTCAATAAACTGCAACTAATAGGTAGCGTTGTTCAGGTTTGCCTGGATAAAAGTCTTTGAGCAGGCGAGCCAAGTATATCATCCACAGGGTATGTTTCTGAGATTAAGTAAATTCAAAAAGACATTGGTATTGTCACACTTTGACCTTTTAAGTAATTGATTTGCACTCTGCACTGCACATTCAGCTAGTCCATTTGACTGTGGATATTCTGGACTACTAGTAACATGTACAAAGTCCCATTCTTTTGCAAGTTTCTGAAACACCTGACTAGTAAATTGAGTACCATTGTCAGAAATAACTTTGTGTGGACCACCATGGACTGAGAAATGATGTTTCAACTTAATAATAACAGCAGCGGATGTTAGATTAGGTAGCAGATCAATCTCAAACCAATTCGAATAAGAGCCTACCAATACTAAGTAATGTTGATTGTTCCACTCAAAGATATCAGTGGCTATTGTTGACCAAGGTAGTTCAGGAAAGTACAGTTTTGTACCTACCATAAATGTAGATGTCCGATAGGTATGCATCTGCAGTCCTAACATATGGGTTGTCCTGCCTCAGGCAGCCCTTCGGTCGGCCGGATTCCAAAGTCTGGGTCTGGCCTCGGCTGATGTTGCACTTCACCCGACATCATAGCTGCTGTTTATTGGGTATAAAGGCATCAGCCGACGCCATTTTCCTCAGTGTTTCTTGCCCCAGATGCCAGGTGCCCTCTAGGAAGGCTAAATTTGGATAAATGCAAATAATTCCAAACAGTAGAGAGCAAACAAAATATATATATATATATATACATATATACAAATAAATACACCATAATAGTTTCCCCCAGCTAGCTAAAAGAGGGGTAAATACCCTAGGAATACCACAGAGGGGAAGGAGGGTGGGTAATCCTGACTGCAGATGCATACCTATCGGACATCTACATTTATGGTAGGTACAAAACTGTACTATGTCCTTCAAGGATGCATCTGCAGTCCTAACATATGGGTAGAATACCATAGCCAAACTGGGGGAGGAGGCACTAATATAAAGATGGTGTAGTTAAGATCCCTTGCAAAACAGCAGTTGCAAAACCTGCTCGGGATCCAGAGTATAAGGGAAGATTATAATGCTTGGCAAATGTATGCACGGAGCTCCAAGTAGCAGCTTCTAAAATGTCTTTGGTAGCCACTCCTCGTAGGAAAGCTGTAGTGGTGGCTGTAGCTCTTGTGGAATGAGGTCTGATATTTTCAGGAGTTGTCTTTCCATGAAAAGAGTAACAAAATCGAATACAATTTCCTATCCATTTTGAGATTGTCTGTTTTGAAATTGCTTTCCCTTGCATTCCTGTTGCATATGCTACCAGAAGCTGGTCAGTTTTTCTGTTTGTCTTAGTTCTGTCCAGATAGTAGCGTAATTGTCTGTGCACATCCAAGGTATGTAGCAGTCTTTCCCCCCTGTTCTGCAGGTTGGGGAAGAATGTAGGTAAATGAATCGCTTGGTTCAATGCCACTCTGGAGACTACTTTTGGCATAAAGGTAGGGTTAGTTCTCAGAGAGACTCTATCCTGATGGAAGATTAGGAAAGGTTGTACTGCCATTAATGCCTGTAACTCAGATACCCTTCTTGCTGAAGTGATTGCTAGCAGGAAAGCAGTTTTCCAAGACAAGAACTGTAGCTCTGCTGTTGCTGCTGGTTCAAAAGGGGGAAGTGTTAACTTTTCCAGCACAAAGTTGAGATCCCATGTAGGTAAAGGTGGTTTCCTTGGAGGTTTTACATTTTTGATTCCTCTCAAGAACTGCCTGAGTAGAGGATGAGAAAAGACAGGAGGATCCATGTTGTATTCTGCTGAAATTGCTGATGCATGAATCTTAATGGATGAGTAAGACAGGCCATTGTGGAACAGTTCTGCTAAGTATTCCAGGATGTGTGCTACGTTTGCCAATGAGACATTTTCTCCCTTGGCTGCACTCCAAATGAGGTATCTTTTCCACTTGGCTGAATAAGTTTTCCTAGTGGAGGGTCTGCATGCCTCCAGGATAATGTCCTTAACCCTCTTAGATAAATATGGGTTATTTTGTTTTATGCAATATTCCAAGCAGCTAGCTGCAGAGTTTTCAAGTTTGGATGTAGGATCTTGTAGTTGCTCTGTGTTAGAAGTAAGGGACATAGAGGTAGATGCCATGCGTGTGTCCGAGACATGCTTCTCAGTAGTGGGTACCAATGTTGCCTCGGCCAGTCTGGAGCTATCAGGATTACCCTTGGCTGATCCTCTCTGATCTTCAGTAGGACTTGGTGCATCAAAGGAAGAGGTGGGAATGCATATGCTGTCAGGTTTTTCCAGGTGAAGGAAAGGGAGTCCACCCTCAAAGCAAGTGGGTGGTATGCTCTTGTGCAGAATTTCTTCAATTGGTGGTTGTGTGGGGAGGCGAATAGGTCTATTTCTGGTAGTCCCCATTTCTTTGTTATGGCTTTGAATATATCTGGATGCAGCATCCATTCGTGAGCATCCGTGGTAGTTCTGCTTAAGGTGTCTGCTAGAGAATTTTCTTTTCCTGGAACAAATCTGGCCTGAAGTTGAATGTTGAGATTCAGGGCCACATTCCACAGGTCCATTGCCATCCGACATAGAGGATATGAGTGTGTACCTCCCTGTTTGTTGATGTATCACATGACTGTGGTATTGTCCGTCCTTATCAGCAGATGACCCTGTTGAAGGAGTGGTCTGAATGCCTGGATCGCATGTTTCACTGCCAGCATCTCCTTTAGATTTATGTGTAGACTCAGCTGGTCTTGGGTCCATAGGCCTTGTATACATTTGTCCACCATGTGTGCCCCCCAGCCTAGGTCTGAGGCGTCCGTGGTGATGGTCTGGCTTGGATGAGGTTTGTGGAAAGGCAATCCTCTGTTCAACTGACAGGCCTGAGCCCACCACATGAATTCTTGTTTCAGGCATGGAATTATTGGAATCTGGGCTTCTAGACTGTGCTTGTGTTGAGACCATACATTCCTTAGGTACCATTGTAACTTTCGCATATGCAGCCTGGCATGCAGAATCAATATTATGCAGGATGCCATGTAACCCAGGGCTTGCAGGACTTTCCTTGCAGTAAGCTGAGTTTGTTTTGTTAATGTCATGAAGTAGCCTGGTAGTTGCTTTTGTTTTTCTTCTGTGAGAAAGGCCATCTGAGTTGATGTGTCTAGTTCTGCCCCCAAGAATGTTATCCTTTGGGATGGTACTAGTCTTGACTTTTGCATGTTGACTGTGTATCCCAAGGCTTGCAACAGTTGTATGACATTTTTCAAATCTTTTGTTAATTTTGCCTTGTTGTCCGCTTGTATTAGGCAGTCGTCCAGGTATGGGTAAATTTGAATTCCCTGAAGCCTGCAATGAGCAATTACTGATGCCAGACATTTCGTGAATACTCTGGGCGCAGTAGATAAGCTAAAGGGCAATGCTGAAAATTGATAATGCTCTGATCCTGCAAGAAATCTGAGGTGTCTTCTGCAATCTGGTCGTATAGGGACGTGCAGGTATGCCTCCTTGAGATCTAGAGTCACCAGCAAAGACTCCTTGCCCAGCATGGGAAGAAGCTGCTGGAGGGTCAGCATTTTGAATTTTGGAACAATGAGGTATGTGTTCATTGCGGACAAGTCGAGAATAGGTCTCCATTGATTTTCTTTTCTTGGTACAAGGAAAAGCCTGGAGTAAAATCCTTGGCCTTGTTCCATAGGGGGCACCTTTTCTATAGCTCTCATCCTTAGTAAGTTGTTGATTTGTCTTAGAGCGTCTGTTTTTTGGTTTGGTGGTAGGTTTGGCATTCCCTCTTTTTGGTAGAGTGTGGAAGTGAAACCTGTAGCCCTTGTCTATTGTTTGTAAAGTCCATTTGTCTCCTGTAATGTAATGCCAGTTGTCTGAAAATAAGGCTAGCTTCCCGCCCAAGGGAGCTTCCAGTTGTTCCCTGGTAGGCGGTATCAGAGCCAAGTCATTGTGTTTGTCCTGTGGAAGTGGTTGTAGTTGAATCTGTGGCAGTACTTCTCTGATTGGTAGGTTGCCTGAATCATGTGAAATTGACAGTTTAAGGCCCTAGCCGAAAGAGCAGCAGAAGTATAAACCTTTTTACCCCATCTCTCTAATGCTCTAGATTCCCTTTCAGAGGGAAGAGGGTTTTTGGCAGAAGCAGCTGCCACACCTTTCGGGCCCTGTGAAATGGTTTCGGGGTCTGCAACAGGAGCCTTATAGAAATGGTAGTGTGTGTCCGGGACCCTGTAATATCTGTCAGGCTTGGCAGGGGCCGGAGGAAGAGAATCAGGGGCAGTACAGGCATCATTAAATGCATCATCAACTACTGTTAGTACTGGAGGAATGGCTAAAGGCCTATGCTGTGGTAAGTGTAAAAAAGTCCTTAGCCTTTTCCTTGAATCTGAAAAATCCTGGCCCTGCCATTGGAAATGTTCCCTCATAGCATGTAAGGTTTCCCCAAAAGAAAATTCTTCAGGAGGAGAAGCAGAAGGAATGGAGTCTTCTGCATCAGAATCCTCATAAGGAGAATATGGGCCTTCCTGAGGGTCTGAAATGTCTGAGTCATCCGAGGAATAGTCTGTAGAGACAGGTTCCGGGGGTTCAGTCCTAGGCCTCTTATCTAAAGGGGGCTGAGAGGCCCTGTCTGGGTGAGGTTGGGATCCCCTGATCAAAGAAATGAGATCCTCAGCCAGGCTGAGTATTTGTGAACTAGAGGTAGGCCTATGTGAGGGAGTTTTAGCAGGTAAGGCCTTAGAAGATTTACCTGCTTTAGCCCTGGCAAAAGCCTTGATGGACATAGAAGCAGGGGGTCTAGCAGCCCCACGTGCAGGGGTAGATATGTCTAAAGAAATAGTGTCTGATAAATCCTGGGTGCCTGCTTCTGTAGCAGTAATTTCAGTAGCAGATTCAACCATGCTCTGTGAGGCCTCAGCTATAGGAGGCATGCTTTCGGCCTAAGGAAGAACCGAGGACTCAGTTTCAGCCAAAACCGAGACACTCGCGGTTGGCCTAACTGTGGTTTCAGCCGAAACCGCGGGCCGCGAGTGTCGGTCCTTTTCCTTGCACTTTTTAGCTATTTGTGTAGTCGGAGTCTCCGACGGCATTTTGTAAGCAAAAGCGGGACCAAAAAACTCCTCTGCAAACTCCGACCGGCGTCTAAGTGTCCGTCGGTTGAAGGAAGCACAGGCTAGACAAGCTGATACGTCGTGGTCTGGGCCTAAGCAAGGAAGGCAGTAAGAGTGGAAATCCTTATGAGGTATTTGTTTCCCACAAGTTAAACAATTATTTACTTTTTCTGACATCGGCTGAGGCAAGAAAGAGTCCCCAATGGGGTACTTAGCTTTTTAGAAGTCTTGGTAGTAGAAATCTCTGGATCTGACCGACCGGCACTTGAACAGCTTCTGCTTCGGGCACCACGCGGCAAGAAAGACTGAGGAAAATGGCGTCGGCTGATGCCTTTATACCCAATAAACAGCAGCTATGACGTCGGGTGAAGTGCGACATCAGCCGAGGCCAGACCCAGACTTTGGAATCCGGCCGACCGAAGGGCTGCCTGAGGCAGGACAACCCATATGTTAGGACTGCAGATGCATCCGTGAAGGACATCTTGACTTAGCTGAAGTGGTTCTTTTTGCAAATGCGGTTTAGTACTATTGCATACTGAACAAAATGAAAGTACTTTATCAATGTCTTTCAGTAATGAAGGCCAAAATACTAGTTCTCTCACCCTCCTCTTAGTAGATGTGGAACTAGGTGACTATGTTGTAAAATCTGGATATATTCAGGTTGTAAGGAAGCAGGAACAACAATTTTAGGACCTTTGAAGATAATGCCATTTTCCATCAACATCTCTAAGGAAAATAAGTTTGCACTTCAAGTGGTACACTAGATTGCTTTGACGGCCATCTAACATTAATGTAGTGGTTGAGCTTTTGCAAAATTGGATCAGTTTTTGTATGATCTCTCAGGTCATCAAGTCTAGTGGTAGAGAAATTATGCACTGCTATCACGTCAAAGTCAAAATTCTGTGTCAAGCTGTTCTGTTGTATTTCTGGGCAATCTGGATAAGGTATCAGCCAGATAAAGAAGTTTGCAATTTGAGCATTATTCTTGGTAATCTTGCTGGAGCTGAATGCACAGGCTTCCTTAGAATAGTAACTAGATTTTGTTGATTAGTTTCAATCTGAATAGCTTGACCGTAGATATAATCATACAACTTTGAACATGCAAATACTATTGTCAAAAGTTCTTTCTCAATTTGAGCATATTGTATTTCAGTTTGGGTAAGTGTTCTAGATGCATAGGCTACTGGTCTGCCTTTTTGAAGAATAACTGCACCAAGAGCAAATTTTGAAGCATCACAGGAAAGAGTGACTGGTTTATTGACATCATAGTATCTTAATGTAGATGGGGTGGCAATTTTCTGCTTAAGGTCTTCAAATGCTTTCTGGTGCTGTTCCAACCATGACCATGTAACATTTTTACACATCAGCTCTCTTAAAGGTGCTGCCAACTCACTGAAATCTGGTATAAACTTGCCTAAATAGTTGACCATGCCTAGGAAATGCTGTACATCTTGCATATTATCTGTTGCTGACATCTCAAGAGTAGCTGCTTGCTTGGTTGAGTCTGGTCTCAAGCCAGTACTGGTAAATAAATGACCTACATATGTAACTTCTGGTAGTCTGAATTTATACTTCAGGGGACTGAGCTTTAATTTCCCTTCACATGCTCTGTATAGAGCTCTCTTTAGGTTTCTGTCATGCTCTGCTTCACCACTGCCTCCAACCAATAAATCGTCTACTATTATGGCACAAGGGTAACCTGAAAAAATTTGCTCCATTGCACGCCAGAGGACTTAACCTGCAGAATTTATTCCAAATGGCATTCTTAGGAATCTGTATCTGCCAAACAGGGTACTGAAAGTAGTCAGTAATGAGGATTTGCGATCAAGCACCACTTGCCAAAATTAACTCTTTGCACCCAAGGCAGAAAAAAACAGTGGCATTCGGTATCATATATAGCTATCAGAAATGTTCTTGCTGGTCTGACTACGAGAGTGATCTCTGGGTCTAACTTCATTGAATACACAACTGGAAATTTGCCCAACTTGTCATCGAAAACATCAGCATACTCTGAGAAAATGACTTCAGAAAAGTTGGAACTATGACTTGCACTTATATGATGAACTTCTTTGGTAAAAGAAAGCAGATTCATTCTCAAACTGCCTTTGAAACCCAATAATGACTGCACAGGTCTTTGGACTACATAGAATAACAAGCTGTAACAGTTCTTACCCAAATAACAGTAAAGCATTACTGAGCCTTCGGTTTCAATTTCTTCACCTCCATAAGCAACACGTTTCGCACTACCGGCCACATTGTGTTTCCCATTAGTTCTCACTTTAGCAAATGTGTCTGCTCATATGACATTATACTTTGAACCAGTGCCTACTTTAAGCTCAGTAGATGTACCATTGATCTGGACAGTACAAAACATTTTGCTGTTTACCAACAAATTCACTGCATCAACTCTTTCACCAATTACTGATACACCATCTATATAGAAAGTAGACTGCTGCAACTCCACTTGATCAATTTGCTTTTTTGTGTGACCCTTCTTTACAACTGTGTGGGGTTTACTTGATTTGCAAAACTTTTGAAAATGGTTCCATTTTTTACACTTGTGACATTGCTGACCAAATGCTAAACATTTCTCTCTTTTAGACTCATTACTGACACCACAGTTGCAACAGTTAACAATAAAGCTGAACTTGGATTTTGCTGATTCACACTTGCACTGTACTGAGCATGCTCCTTTCCTAGAACATACTGGGAAATGATGTGGTTTCCCCTGGTGAACCAGCAGGGGCTGTGGCTGCCATGTGCTTAGGCCTGCTTCTGTTTGCCACGTGTTGCAAGCTATCTACATTTGCTCTGGAGCTTGCTGAAACCATGCTCTTGTCACTTGCAGCCATACTTGTGTGTTTTTCTGTAACTTCATGGATTTGACAAATCTCTATGGCTTTACTCAACGTTAAATCACTGTCAAAAAAAGTTTTCTCACAGCAGTACTATTAATACCACAAACAAACCTGTCTTTTATTAACTCATCTTTTAAGTCACCAAACTGACATACTTTAGCTTTGTTTCTCAGGTCAGTAATATAAGCTGCAAAAGTTCCCCTTGTTTCTGATCTCTTGTGTAAAACAAATGCGTCTCCAGTGTTATATTTGTCTGGGGGTTACACATTTCCCTGAATTTGTGCTTCAAACACTTGGGGTCTTCCATTGATTCAGTCTGTATAACAGTATGATGATTTTCACCTTCTCCCTCATATACCGCTGGTGCATACACAAAGGAATGCTCTCTTTCAATGGCCTCTGACCCAGTTAGATTTAGCAAAATGAATGCCCTGGTGCATGCATCTTTGTCTGATTAAGCTGCTTGTATAAAAATGTACTCTTGCTCAAATAGTCTCCAATTCTCTGCAATATTCTGATCAAATACAAGTGGTAAGGGCTTTCAAAATCTGTCTGCCATATTAACGCATACCAGTGAAGGGTTTAAACCCAGCCACTGGGGATGCACAAGCCAGTGCATTTCTTTGTGCCAGTCCGAAGCCCAGATAAATGGGGTGGGTTGCGTCAGGAAGGACATCCGGCGTAAAATTTTGCCAAATCATACATGCAGACAAAAGTACACATATACATACTGGATCGGTCGAAGCCCGGGTTAACAATGACCGCCACCAGTACTGTTGGCCAACAGGGTGCTGGCGGAAATTGGGCTGCTGTTAGCCAAAGGAGGAGAAGAGGCGGAAGGCATGGCTGAAGGCAGGTAAAGGCTAGGACTGTAATAGTGAGGGTCGGAACTTTGAATGTTGGCAGTATGACTGGTATAGGGAGAAAGCTAGCTGATATGATGGACCGAAGGAAGGTTGGTATATTGTGTGTGCAAGAGACCAGATAGAAGGGGAGCAGGGGTAGGAAATTGGGCTACTGTTAGCCAAAGGAGGAGAATAAGCAGAAGGCATGGCCGAAGGCAGGTAAAGGCTAGGACTGTGATAGTGAGGGTCGGAACTTTGAATGTTGGCAGTATGACTAGTATAGGGAGAGAGCTAGCTGATATGATGGACCGAAGGAAGGTAGGTATATTGTGTGTGCAAGAGACCAGATAGAAGGGGAGCAAGGGTAGGTGTAGCGGAGGCGGGTTCAAATTGTTTTATCATGGTTTGTATGGGAGGAGAAATGGCGTAGGCATTATCCTGAAGAAACAGTATGCTAAGAGTGTTTTGGAGGTGAAAAGAGTGTCAGATAGAGTGATGTTTATGAAGCTGGAAATTGATGGTGTAATGATGAATGTTGTTAATACATATGCTCCAGAAGTTGGGTGTGCGATGGATGAGAAAGAAACATTTTAGAGTGAGGTGGATGAAGTGGTGATGACTGTACCCAAGGGTGAGAGACTGGTGATTGGAGCAGATTTCAATGGGCATGTTGGTGAAGGGAACAGAGGGGATGAGGAAGTGACGGGTGGGTATGGTGTTAAGCAAAGGAATGCAGAAGGTCAGATGGTAGTGGATTTTGCGAAAAGGATGGACATGGCTGTGTTGAATACGTATTTTAACAAGAGGGAGGAGCATAAGGTGACATACAAGAGTGGATGAAGATGCACACAGGTGGATTATATTTTATGTAGAAGGGCCAGTCTGAAGGAGACTGGAGACTGTAAAGTGGTGGCAGGGGAAAGTGTAGTTAGGCAGCATAGGATGGTGGTTTGGAGGATGACATTGGTGATCAAGAAGAGGAGGATGAATGTGAGGGCAGCACCAAGGATCAAATAGTGGAAATTGAAAAATGGTAATTGTGAGGTGATGTTCAGGAAAGAGTTAAGACAGGCACTGGGTGGCAGTGAAGAGTTACCGAATAGCTGGGTAACTACAGCAGAGCTAGTAAGAGAGATGGCTAGACAGGAGCTTGGTGTGACATCTGGAAAGAGGAAGGAGGACAAGGAGACCTGGTGGTGGAATGAAGAAGTACAGGAGAGTATACAGAGAAAGAGGTTGGCGAAGAAGAAGTGGGATTGTCAGAGAGATGAAGAAAGTAGACAAGAGTATAAGGAGATGAGGTGCATGGCAAAGAGAGAGGTGGCGACGGCTAAGGATAAGGTGTATGACGAGTTGTATGAGAGGTTGGACACTAAGGAGGGAGAAAAGGACCTGTACCGATTGGCTAGACAGAGGGACCGAGCTAGTAAAGATGTGCAGCAGGTAAGAGTGATAAAGGATAATTATGGAAACGTACTCACAAGCGAAGGGAGTGTGTTGAGCAGATGGAAAGAGTACTTTTAGGGGCTGATGAATGAAGAGAATGAGAGGGAGAGAAGGTTGGATGATGTGCAGATAGTGAATCATGAAGTGCAGTGGATTAGCAAGGAGGAAGTAAGGATAACTATGAAGAGGATGAAGAACAGAAAGGCTGTTGGTCCAGATGACATACCTGTGGAAGCATGGAGGTGTTTAGGTGAAATGGCAGTGGAGTTTTTAACTAGATTGTTTAATGAAATCTTGGAAAGTGAGAGAATGCCTGAGGAATGGAGAAAAAGTGTTTTGGTACCGATTTTTAAGAATAAGGGTGATGTGCAGAGCTGTAGTAACTACAGAGGGATTAAACTTGATCAGTCACAGCATGAAGTTATGGGAAAGAGTAGTGGAAGCTCGGTTAAGAAGGGAGGTGATGATTAGTGATCAGCAGTATGGTTTTCTGCCAGGAACGAGTACTACAGATGCGATGTTTGCTTTAAGAGTGTTGATGGAGAAGTACAAAGAATGTCAGAAGGAGTTGCATTGTGTCTTTGTGGATTTAGAGAAAGCATATGACAGGGTGCCTAGAGAGGAGTTGTGGTATTGTATGAGGAAGTCGGGAGTGTCAGAGAAGTATGTAAGAGTGGTACAGGATATGTACGAGGGTAGTGTGACAGCAGTGAGATGTACGAGGGTAGTGTGATAGCGGTGAGATCTGAGGTGGGAGTGACAGATGTGTTTAAGCTGGAGGTGGGATTACATCAAGGTTCATCTCTGAGCCCTTTCTTATTTGTAATGGTGATGGACAGGTTGACAGATGAGATCAGACAGGAGTCCCTGTGGACTATGATGTTTGCAGATGACATTGTGATCTGTAGTGAGTGTAGGGAACAGGTGGAGGAGACCCTGGAGAGGTGGAGATATGCTCTAAAGAGAAGAGGAATGAAGGTCAGCAGAACTAGGACAGAATATATGTTTGTGAATGAGAGGGAGGATAGAGGAAGGGTGAGGATGCAGGGAGTAGAGGTGGTGAAGGTGGATGAGTTTAAATACTTGGCATCAACATTTCAGAGTAATGGTGAGTGCGGAAGAGAGGTGAAGAAGAGAGTACAGGCAGGATGGAGTGGGTCAGGAGTGATTTGTGATAGATGAGTACCAGTAAGAGTGAAAGGGAAGGTCTACAAGATGGCAGTGAGACCAGCTATGTTATATGGGTTGGAGACAGTGGCATTGACAAAAAGGCAGGAGTCAGAGCTTGACGTGGCAGAGTTGAAGATGTTAAGATTTGCACTGGGTGTGATGATGATGGACAGGATTAGGAATAAGTATATTAGAGCTTCAGCCCAGGTTGGAAGGTTTGGAGACAAGGCAGAGAGGCAAGATTACATTTGTTTGGACATGTACTGAGGAGGGATGCAGAGTATATTGGGAGAAATATGCTAAGGATGAAGCTGCCAGGTAACAGGAAAAGAGGAAGGCCTAAGATAAGGTTTATGGATGTGGTGAGAGGACATGCAGTTGGTTGGTGTGACAAAGCAAGATGCAGAGGACAGGAAGAAATGGAAACAGTTGATCTGCTGTGGCGACCCCTAATGGGAGCAGCTGAAAGAAGAAGTGAAGGGTTTATCAAATATGCACGAACACATATCCACAAACATATGACAGAAATTTATGCCAATATTTATAACTTTGCCTAATAGCACAACAAGTTTCTGTATAACTGAACTTTGCGAAATAAGTCTCCTGGGCACTGTAATACTCTTGAAATTAATGTACTGCAAGAAATCATCTCTTATCAGTATAAGAAACATTTCAAATAACTGCATGATGTGAATGAACTGGGCAAAAGAAGCTCAGAGTCAGAAACATTTTGAAGTAATTGCACTTTGCGAATAAACAGTACAGAGTACACTGTAATTTCCCCAAAATGGTGGTACCTTGCTAGATAAATCTTTACAGTGCAAGAAACATTCTGCAATGCTGTCACTTTGTGAATTGACACACCCAGCACAAGAAACCTTTCAAAATGGCTATACTTTGACTGTACTTCACAAAATACAGTGGATATAAAAAGTGTACACACCCCTCTTAAAATGCCAGGTTTTTGTGATATAAAAAAAATGAGACTACAATAAATTAATTCAAAACTTTTCCCACCTTTAATGTGAACTATAACCTGTGCAATTCATTTGAAAAACAAATCTGTTAGTGGAAAACAATATAAAAAATAAAATATGTACAATAAACTGGTTGCATAAGTGTGCTCACCCTTCAACCAATACTTTGTTGAAGCAACTTTTGATTTAATTACAGCATTCAGTCTTCTTGGGTAGGAGTCTATCAGCATGGCACATCTTGATTTGTCAGTATTTGCCCACACTTCCTTGCAAAAGTGCTCCAAATCTGTCAGATTGCGAGGGCATCTCTTGTGCACAGCCCTCTTCAGGTCACCCCACAGATTTTCTATTGGATTTAGGTCTGTGCTCTGGCTGGGCCATTCCAAAACTTTAATTTTCTTCTGGTGAAGCCATTCTTTTGTTGATTTCGATGTATGCTTGGGGTCATTGTCATGTTGAAAGGTGAAATTCCTCTTCATCATCAGCTTTCTAGCAGATGCCTGAAGGTTTTGGGCCAAAAGTGACTGGTATTTGGAGTTGTTCATAATTCCCTCCACCTTGACTAAAGCTCCAGTTCCAGCTGAAGAAAAGCAACCCCAAAGCATGATTACTGCCACCACCATGCTTCGCCATGGGAATGATGTCCTTTTGGTGATGTGAAGTGTTGTTTTTGCGCCAAACGTACCTTTTGGAATTGTGGCCAAAAAGTTCAACCTTGGTCTCATCAGACCATAACACATTTTCTCACATGCTTTTGGGAGACTTGATGTATTGTTTTGCAAATTTTAGCCAGGCCTGGATGTTTTTCTGTGGAAGAAAAGATTCTGTCTTGTAACCCTACCCCATAGTCCAGACATATGGAGAATACTGGAGATTGTTGTCACATGTAGTACACAACCGGTACTTGCCGGAAATTCCTGCAGCTCCTTCAGTGTTGCTGTAGGTGTCTTGGCAGCCTCCTTGACCAGTTTTTGTCTTGTCTTTTCATCAATTTTGGAGGGATGTCCAGTTCTTTGCATTGTCACTGTTGTCCCATATTTTCTCCACTTTTTGATGACTGTCTTCACTGTGTTCCATGGTATATCCAATGCTGTAGAAATTTTTTGTACCCTTCTCCTGACTGATACCTTTCAACAATGAGATCCCTTTGATGCTTTGTAAGCTCTCTGCAAACCATGGCATTTGCTGTAGCAGGCAACTGAGTAAATGTCAGGAAAATCCTACTAGAACAGCTGAACTTTATTTGGGGTTAATCAGAGTCTCTTTAATTGATGGCAGGTGTGTACCCAAGAAGACTGAATTCTGTAATTAAATCAAAAGGTGCTTCGACAAAGCATTAGTTTAAGTGTGTGCACAGTTATGCAACCAGCTTATTGTACTTTTTTATTTTTTATATTTTTCCCCTAACAGATTTGTTTGTTTTTCAATTGAATTGTACAGGTTATAGGTCACATTAAAGGTGGGAAAAGTTTTGAAATGATTTTTTGTGTTTTCATTTTTTTTTATCACAAAAACCTGGCATTTTCCCAGGGGTGTGTACACTTTTTATATCCACTGCAGTTGCACTTTGCAGACATATAAACTCTTCAGAGTACATGCTCAGTGATAAGCACACACTTGTATACACTTTGAGATACTTCAATTAACTCTAGTTATGCCCTTGATACAATACGAAGTAGTAGTTATACCAAAACACAGCACTTTGCCAAAAAACATCCATTGCCTTGCTTTATTTATGCCTGATGTGCCTTTTTGCCCTTATTATATTTGTTTTGCTTGTTTAATCTCTTTTCATGCCCATTGTACCTTTCTTGTGCTTATTTTGCTTTAAACATGCTGGTTTTGACTCAAACACACTCATTTTGCTTTAAACATGCTTGTTTTGCTTTTCTGATCATCGTTTCATCAAATATCTTAATGTTAAACAATTCCCTTAGTTAATAAATCTTTTGTGACTCCCACTTGTTTAATAATGTGGTTTGTGCCCTAATGCTCCATTTTATTTTATTTTTTTTATAAAATAAGCTGTTTGTGCAAGTTTTCATTACCTTTGGTTCTTTTCTGGCTCTTTTTCATGCTTGTTTCTCGTAATTTACCTTCACTGTCATCTCTGCACCTCATGGCTCAGAATATCAGTTTCTGGAATCTTGGTTCTGACACCATGTCACTTTCCTAGTCAGGATAAAATAGAAGAGTCTTTGTGGGTTCTGTTCAAGCAGCTATATTATATAAAAACACATCACCATAGACGTTTACTGACTTTAACTTAGGCACCTTATATAAAACTAGTTATTGCATCCATACATGCTCACTCTCTGGCTGCACTCTCAAAATGGCACTGGGTAAAACACGTGCCTGTTATTTATATGTGCACATTCAGGCCTTGATATGCTTCTTAAAGATACAGCACATGCACTCCGTTCTATAATATCTACACTATATATTTTCTTAGAAAAATATTTAAAACAGCAAATGTATATAAGGTTATGACTGACAAATAAAAAGGAAAATATTACAATAAGGAGAGAAAAGCATATCCCAGATGATTGGAGAACAAGCATTCTAGTGTCAGTATATAAAACAAATGGGGCATTCACAACTGTGGGCAGTGCAAAGGTATCAAACTCCTGTCACACTGCATAAAAGTGCTGGATAGGGTTACTGATAAACGAATACACAGAGTAGTAAAACATAAGATGGAGATGTGCAGTTTTGTATGCAGATCAGGATACAGAACAAATTACCTGATATTGCGTGAGACAGATACTGAAGAAAAACTTTCAGATGAGGAAAGAGTTCAACTGGCCATTCCTAGACGTGGAGAAAACATATGACAAGGTCCTAAGAAAGCTGATTTGGGCAGTTCAGGGATAGTTTGACGTCCCAAAACATTGGTAGAATTAGAGCAGAACATGTACTCGGACCCAGTGACACAAGTACAGTTGTATAACTTACAGAGAGCTTTCTATTGGGAGAGGGTATGGGTGTGCCAGGGATGTAGCTAGGATTTTCAAATTTGTACTCACAGCTCTCACACTGCTGCCCCCCACAACCAAGCTACAGCTTCATATAAATTATTTTCTCTTTTTTTCATTTGGCTCTCACTAACTGTTAAGACACCCTCCTGTTGATATGTTGATTCATTTATTCCTTCATATCTAGGGTCACAGCTTATGTAAAGCTGGATTTTACCCTCAAGTGAGAATTGAGGTAGGATCTGGGAGTAGTGCCATCATCCTAGATGGGCATTTTCCCCTTATTTTAAGCCCCTCTCTTAAATGATAACATCAGTGTTAGGCTGCGTAGACAATGGTAAGTAGCCTGAGTGTGTGCCCTGCTTTGGGTCCATAAGGTGGCCTATCCTACTGTTGTCCTTCTGCCCACCCCCACCTTGGAATCTTTTCAATGAGCTCTGCATCCCCCACAAGAGAGACATTTAGCAATGTCCCTCTTCCCCAGGATAGGTATGCTCATCCTTCTTGCCAACCCCATCAAGCACATAAGCTGCTTAAACTCCAGTCACCTGGGCCACATTTGGGACTTTTGTGACTTAAACAGAGCATGCTGGAGACAGATGTGCCCCAGAGACTGCCCGTCCATGAAACAGCCTTCCCATTCATGTGAAGTTGAGTTCATCTATTACCCAGGTTAAGTGGAACCTAGACCAGTGAATAGGAAATAGGAAATTTACACCATGCCTGGAACTCATGTCCCTTATGGACACAGATAGCTTATAAATGCATGGTCCTCAATGTCCTGTTTGGATGAAGAATGTCATTATTCTTTCAATAAAATTTGGCTAGACTTTGAAAGGCCTCTGGGTCACTAGCCTACTAATACGCTGTGAATTATTTGGTCCTTTACTCCTAAAATGTGTGGTTTGCTGCCAGTCATTGGGGACTGAAGTCCTTAAATAATGATATACATTTGAGTTTCAGACTTTATTTCCTTCAGAAAATTCATGGTAACACACATCCTGTTATATAAGCAGCTTTATAATTTTATAACAGATATATTTAATATCTGTTCCTATTTCTGAGCCTTTGCTTCACCTTAATTTTAGGCTTTATACAGATTTCTTGAGCCTCTTTACTGCTGCTGTTAGTGGTCCATCGATCTCCCTCTGTCTCTAATACATACACACACACACACACACACACACACACACACACACACACATGCTTCAGAAAATGTGTGCTAACACAAATCCTATTATTCAAGCAACTTTGTGGTTTCATAACAGCAATATTTAAAATATGTTCCTATCTTGAGCCTTTGTCCTCTTTACTTTAGGTTTTATGCATATTTTTTCAGCTAAGAGGTCGAGAGGTATGCAAACCTCTTAAGTGGTGTTATTGCCAGTGGTCGATTAATCTCCTTCTTCGCACATTCTGTGTCACTCGCACGCGCGCGCGCACACACACACACACACACACACACACACACACACACACACACACACACACACACACTTTCATGCATACAATCACACAAACACTCGCACGCAAATAGAATCATAAACACACATATGCACACACGCTTGTCTGTCTCATTTATTTTTACACTCACTAAATGTTTTTATTTTTTAACTTTATTTTTTTATTTTACACTTACTAAACAGCAAACATGGTGCTTAGTGAGCGTAAGATAATGGTGATTGTTAGGTTACTTTCAGTCTGAGTTCCACGGCAGTTTAATATGCTGCCATGAAGCAACGGACTCGTTTTTCAGCATGCATTAAATATACATTTATACCCTGTTGGAGAATGTTTGTTCTCCAATCAGGGTGCCGATATACAGATCGACCATTCTCTAATGTAATTTATGCAAGCAATAATGCCCAACTGGGTTTATGTTAATGTGTAAATAACGTCCACCCAGGGGAAGAGGGTCTCTACACACCTGGAAGGGTGTTATTTACACAATAACACACACCCTAGAGGGCATTATATTGTTTAGAGAATTGGATGTCTGTAAAATTGTTGTGTTTTACTTATTTTTTTATTACTGTATTATTATTTTTTATATATATATTTTTTTTATGTAAAAGAGTTCCTCCAACTAATGTTTCAAACATGCTGTAGTATATGCAAATGATGTTGGAGGAAGCATTTTACATCCAAAATATAACACTTTAAAAAAATATCCAGGTATTTATTTTTTTGGTCCCTTACTCCTAAAACATTTGGTTTGTTGCCAGTCACTGGAGATTGAAGTTAGTAAATAATGACACACATTTGTGTTCAGACTTTTATTTCCTTGAGAAAATTCATGCTAACACAAATCCTTTTATTTAAGCAAATTTGTAATTATATAAGTGCAATAATTAAAATCTGTTCCTATTTCTCAGCCTTTCTCCCCTTTATTTTAGGCTTTATCCAGATCTTTTTTCAGCTGAAAGGTCCAGAGGTGTGCAAACTTCTTCACTGCTGCTGCCAGTAATTGATCTCCCTCTCTCTCTCTCTCTCTCTCTCTCTCTCTCTCTCTCACACACACACACACACACACACACACACACACACACACACACACACACACACACACACACATAGAACACAAATCATTTAAAATATGCTCTTATTTTGAGCCTTTGTCTCCTGTTAATTTTAGGCTTATCCAGATACCTTGAGCTAAGAGGAGAGGTGCACAAACCCATACCTCTTAATTAAATAGATATGTGCCTGTTTCTCATAAAAGTATGTTTTTTGGCAAAGCATTGAGGGTTGTAGTCAGAAAATGACAGTCATTTGAGTTTTAGACTTAATGCAGTGCAAAAAAATTCATGCTAATGCAAAACCTGTTGTTCTATGTACTTTGTAAGTTTGTAAGAGCAATATTTAAAAAGTGTCCCTATTTTTGGTCCTTTGTCCACATTTCTTGCTGTAAGAGGCTAAGAGGGATGCACAAACCTCTTAACTGCTGCTAGGGGATTGCTTGCTTGCTCACTCACACTCTTCACTCTCTCTAACACACACACAGTTTGTCCTGCTTTCATACATGCATTCACTCACACGCACAGACAGAAACATAAACAGACATACACACACACACACACACATACCTTTTTTCTGTTTTATTTTTTACAATCTTTAAACAGCTGCTTAATGGGTGTAAAATAACACAATTGATCTTTCTCTCACTCTCATGCATGCAGACATTCTCACACACTCAGGGTCCTAGTGCTAAGCCCCTCTTCCAAAGATGTTGTAGTGAAATCAGTACAGTGCATACACCACCTGACGTCCTTGGGGTGTGCATGGTTCAGCTATGAGCCCACTACTGTTCATATCTGTGATGGAATACATTAGCAAACAAATTAACAAGTTGGATGGGACAAATCAATAAAGCTGGTGTATGCAGACTATGTTGCATTACAAGCAGTCTCTGAACATGAACCTCAGCAAATGATAGGGGAATAGAATGCAAAACTGAAGGCACATGGGACGAAGCTGAATACAGACAAGACAGCTGTCATAGCAGCAAATGGGAGAAATCAATAAAAGCTGAAAATTGAGACAGAAGGGAGGAAACTGGAACAGAGAAACAGCTTCAAGTATCTGAAAAAGGTAGCTGAGGAAAAGTGAAGTCTGAATGAAGAGGTCAACGCTAGAATCAAAGGGGCTGTGTCCATCTAGTACAGAGTGTCAGGGTAGTGTGCCATAGACGAATGCCAAAGAAGTTGAATAGTAAGCTGCACAAAACAGTGGTGTGAGCAGTAATTCTGTATAGTACTGGAATCTGGGCAGTAAAGTTAGAACTGGGACAGGTGAAGAAATAATGGAATCAGAGCAGAAGTGAAAGCATCTCCAAATACAAAGATGGTCAAAGAGAAAAGAGTATGGTGGCTCGGGCACATGTACAGGAAAGCAGAAGATAATTTGGTGAGAAAGATTTTGGAGAATCAAGAAAAAGGCAAAAGGAAAGAAGGATGCCCTGAAAAGAGATGGATGGACTGCATGGGAGAAGACCTGTGACAGTTGGGCATGACTGTTAAAAAATGTAGAAGAGTGGCACTGAATCGAGAGACATGGTAACAGTTGATGCAACACCCTAATCTCATGTAGAAGATAATAAAAAGGGGGTTGATGATGACAATAATAATGACAATGATGACCTGTTTAATTCGAATTCTAGCAGTATTAATTACTGAAGACACTACTTTGAGAGGTATATCAGGCCTCGCTATTCAGAGTAAGATCAATAGGAAAACTTCAGACCCATTAGAATACTTACTGTAACCAGTCATCATCCATTCTACCTGCTGGGTTCTCTGCCTTGATGTGAATTTCTTAAGATAAGAAGGTTGTGCTCAAACACAGAAAAGTTTTAGATAACGTAGCTAAATTCAGGTTAATGTTTTACAACATGGATATAATCCACAGGATGTGCATGTTGCTTTTAGGAAAGTAGCATGCCCTTTGGAGAGAAGTGGCAGAGCAGTAGCTTGTGATAGTTAGTACTAGAAGCGACACTGCAGAAACTAATAAGATAAAAAGTCTTCTGCAACTCAACATGATCTGCTCTTCCATGAGGTTCTGGGGATGGTGAAGAAAGCGCGGGGTGTTTTGATTCAATATGTAGTGCTTAGCAATTTGTTGTTAAAGGCTTCCAGCTTTTCCTATGATAAGGGTAGATGTCTGGGTAACTTTGTTGAGGAGTTATTTCAACTACCCCAGTGTATCTCTGAGTATGTGCAGGGTGTCTCCCACAGGTACATTTCCCTATAGAGCTTGCTAAGTGTGTAAAAAGACTGCTTCTTCCTTTAACTGCATTAATAAACAAATGATACAGTAGGAGATATCCTTGTTATTCTGAGTGAGTAGTATATGCTTTAAAATGAGTATGTGATTTATTGTTTGTATCAAATCAAAAAGGCATGTGAAATGCAGGCCACAAGAACATATACAAAAATAAATAAGTAAATACAAAATACAACTCTAGCAAGCCCAGTAGCTACTTATTTTGCCTAAAAAACACATTTGCTTTTGTGCTGATTTACTAGTTTCCCCTTATAATAGTTAACAAGCAGCTTTTTTCTTACCATGACATTTCCACTCAGGGTCAGTGATTCAATGGCAGGGTGACTGAGGCACAAAGCCTGTAGAAGATATAAAAATAATTAAGGATTACAAACATCATCAATCAAAAGCTGTTTAGATTTCAAACTATTTTGTGAAAATTAAAATGTGAGTTCAACAAAAAAAGTGAGGATCCATTTTACTTGGGAGACACCCAACAGCTAATGTATAATTTACAGTCTATAGTATTTCCCCTGAAAAGAAAGCTTCAGTCCTCTTTTGAATTGTCAGGACTCACAATGCTGCCAATCAGCATAAATGTCAGTCTCAGACTTAGTATATGTTAAGTCTAGATTTACGATCATTTAGTTTCCACCTTCCATACCTCTTCTCTCAAACAGTTATGGAAAGGTTCAAGCCATTATATTATGAAATAACATGTGTGCTATGTGATGGAACAAATTACTGCTTTTATCTGTTAACATCAGTGTAATAAAATGTATTAATTATTTCACCATTCTAATTGTAGTATCACTCAAACGGTAGTATATTAACAATGAACTTGAGTAATCCATGATAAATCCACTATATATTAAAACTCAAGAGATATTCCTTATCATCATCAGAGTCTGTAAGCTATTATACTAAGTGAACGTTGTTATCTACGCTTCCCTGGAGGCACTAAACATGCTGCCTTCAAAACTTTACTGTCTGTAAACACATTCAAGAGCAATAAAGTCACCATTCACCCTTTAAAATAAAGTCTTTTGAAAGCTGTAAGCCATCACATTCATTATTTTCTGTTGTACTACACACCTTTTGCAATTTTGAGCTGAGAAGCACCATGCTGCACAGAAGCCTAAATTTTCTACTTTATACATATAAAATGTTCTTTTGACACCAGTGCATGTAACCTGAACCCTAGTGCCATATACAGTATAACTTGTTAAATTTTATGGCAGCTGTGCCTATAACCTGTGTTTTTTTCTCACTGCTTAATACTGAAAATGTTATTAGTTGTCTACTTTTGTTTTGATAATACATTTTCCATTACACCAAACTACCATTGCTAGATCTTGTAATTGTCAGCTAAGCTTCTATGCTACTATTACTGCATTCTAGCTAGCAAACTACCTTACTTAAGTTTCATCTGAAATACAATGACCATGGGATCAGATCACAGTCTGTCTGAAGCCCATCTGTTGTCAGTCTACTTGCATTAGACATATTGAGACAGGGTAGGAACTGCTTCATGCTTACTGGCAAATCAATATTGTTAGCAGACACAGAACCAACTTGTAAATGGTGTACATACAACATTGGACCGAAGGCAAACCTCTCATATCCCTCATGTACATCATGTGCAAGGTTTGATTCCTTCCACCTTCATTTGCCTTCTGTATGCCTGACCAACTCACTTGATGAGATAGCGCTCCCAGCTCATCCATAATAAGAGACCTTTGCATCAGGAAAGCTTACCTGTTTAACAAATGAATAAAAATAAAAAAAGTACCCAGGTTGTCAGTGTTCTCTATGTACCTACACTACCACATCATAACCTAAACTACAAACCTACATATGCTGAGTTAAAAAATCCCTTCCAAAGTCTCCTAGGCTTCCTAAGCAACTTATTAACATGCCTAGACCCCAACAGCAAAAATGGCACCTTGGTACCATATATGCTACTGTTGGCACAACAAACATGTTTCATGAAAGCAGTAAGAAAATGCCCCGAAGCAGGCATAACATTCTGCACACATGCAAATGCCCTTGTTATAGGTGATTCAATACTTAACATATCGATGCAGTACTCACCAGGCTGAGCAAATACAGGGTGATGCTCAGCTGTATCTTAAGTGCCATAACTCATCCATCCTTGGATGACATGTTAAACCGAGTTCTCATCTGCCTGACTTGGTTAATAGCATAGGTAAATGTGAAAAATCTCATGGCACTTATGAAAAATAATATAGGTTTTATACATTTTATTCAGAGCACACATATTTACACATGTTTATCAGACAATAGATATTGCATAAACAAGTAAATTTAGACTGCAAATTAAAATGGAATTATTACCAAAAAAGATGATATTCTTCTATTCTGTTGATTACAATTTATCCTCCTCATCCTTTTTCTGATAACCACTTTTTGATTCTGTCAGTATCTTTGCGTACATCCCATAACTTTTTTAAATTATAACTTCTGGCATCTTATATTATATTATAGATTCACATAATGGTTAAGGTCTTTGCCTCAGAGATGAAGATAAACTGTTTGATTCTTTGCTGTATTTATTGGCTAGGCTTCTAATAGTCTGTACTGATAGACTAGTATGTCTATATCCTGATTCTTTCATTAGCATATAAAACATGTATTAACATATTCATATTTAAATGTTCTAAAGCTGTCATCATTAAATTCCTTATATATTAATTTTCATATCATTTTTAATTCTATCACATTCCAATAGAATGTGTTTCATAGTTTCCTCAGTACTCCATTCAAGTTTCCACCTTGACAATTAATCTCAATATTCTTTCATCTCCATCCACTCAAACAAATTCTATGCTTTCCATAGCTCCCAGAAGTATATATAGGCTTCCTATGTCTAGGTTAAAGCATTTAACTCTGATCTGCTTTCCAACATACAGAATAAGTGAAAGGTTTATATTGGCAACTCTTTAAAATAACAAAATCAAAAACATCAAGAGTTGCCTGAAAGCCTGGCTAAGGCTTTGATAAAGTCATGAACTTGTGAGGGACTGGGTAATATAAATAAATTAAAAAGCACAAAAGTTCACAAACTGTAGATAAACAAAGTCAGCACTCCTGGAACCACACACAAACCAAAATAACAAATAGATAAGCACTTTCATCAAGAACCTTCTCAACTTCATCAGATAAGAGCAAATCCAGGAAACACTCTTAAGTACATACAACAAAAAAGGAGTACGGCTGGTATAAAGGCAACAAAAAACAACACAAACCAGTCACCAAGTGCAGCAATCCACAGCTGAGTTCCAAACACAAACCAAGAAACTGCCATGACACATTTCCTGTGAATAATAAACTGGGAACGAAGCTTCCAGTTAAAACCAAGTTTTAATGTAGAAAACTGCCACAACACGCTTTCACTCTTAAGTACATCCTGCAAGAGCATTAATTAAGTAATAAACTAATCCCATCACACTGTCTAAAAAGGACGTCCCTGAACTCATAAATATTCATGAAATGCAATCATAAAAATATTTTTAAAAAGACACTCTTTAAAACCAGCATTTAAATTACATTAACAAGTGCAAAGATGCTGAAAATAAATACAAATACACACATAATGTATAAAATCTATAAAATGGTGTTTATATAAAAATGAAAGTATATATAAAAAATGTATATAAATATTTTTTATATTTTTTATTTTTTTATATATTTTACCTTTTTACCTTTCCATTGCTTTTAGTTTTAACAGGCAAGCAATGGAGAGTGAATCATTTAATCCTGGCCATTGCCCCGCATTTAGGCGGACCTGCCAGATTAATTCTTTCTTTTCCAAAAGCAGCCCCCATGGGCCACCTCTTTTATCCAGGTCAACAGTGTCCACAATGAAAATTTTGAAACAGTGGTCTGATTTTTCTGTGCAGTGTTTACTCAAGGCATTTGTGGATTTACCAAGTCTGACATCCCTTAAATACTCATAAATTCTGTTTTTAAATTTCCTCTGTCTTTCCGATATAAAAACATTCACATGAGTTACACACTGCACAATAAACAACTCTTTCAGTATGACAGTACACCTTCTTATTCACCTGTATTTTAAAACCATTCACCAAGAATTTGTGACCTTCCATCACAAAACTACGCTGAGCACAGGAACCAAATTTTTTCATAGACCCTGCATGTACAATGTTTCTGTTAGATTCTAAAATGCATTTCAGGTTCACCCTCTTTTAAAAACAATATTTGGTTTAGTTCCAGCACATTCTTTGATATCCCTATCATTAAGCAATATAGCACAATTTTTGAATAAAATATCTAACACATCCTTACTGTTCTGTGAAAAGTAGTAATAAAAGCACATTTAAAATTTAAATTCTGTTCAACATTGGATTGGGTCAAGTCAATTCCTACTCCATTAACCAAACAGCCATCAATAGGGGGTATGCCCTGGGCAGTCATCACCTCATGGTGACCTAACAAGGGTTTAAAAAAAACTCTTTCTCTTTTGTTGACCACCTCAATCGTGACTTCATTAAGGAGCCATAATGAGTAACCCCTCTTGCAAAACATAGCTTTCAGATGGTCACACTCATCTAAGAAGTTATCAAACAAACTAACCATCTGGGCTGCCCTTACAAATTGGCCCTTTACTACCCCCCTTTTTTGTTTAAATGGGTGTGGACTATTAAAATGCAGAAAGCTGTTTGAATAGGTTGCTTTCCCATGAATTTGTGCTACAAAGGCCTTCAACTGACACTCTTTCTTCAGTAAGATGGCCAGATATGCTATTTGTTCACTGTTAACCTCATGTGTGAACTTTAAAAAACTGGTTGTGCCATTGATATATTCTAAAAGTAGGGGGAATCTCTTCTCTCGGACCATTCCAACAAATAAAGACATCGTCCAAAAACCATGTATACAATGTACAGAACTTAAACCATGGGGCATTTATTAAAAATCTCCTTTCCTATTCCAACATAATTATGTTGGCATACAAACCACCATGCGCTGACCCCATTGCCACACCTTCAATTTGTAAAAACAGTTCATTATTGAATAGAATGAAATTATTTGTGAGCACTAGTTCTAATAAAGTCTCATAGGTTTTAACCAGTGGCTGGGGAAGATCCATCCCACCAAAAATTCACAAAACCATTCAATGCCTATGGTATGCAGTATTACCGTATATAAATCTCTGATATCTATTGTGATGAAACTGACTGTTTTATCAAATTCTAACACATTAATCCTTTTCAAAAAGTCCCATGAGTCCTTACATAGTAAAGATTCATGTTGCACAAAGTCCTTCAATCTGATGTCCAAGAATTTGGCTATAGGGTGGGTAATGGAGCCCCTTGCATCAACTATGGGCCACATAGGTGGTTGGTCTAAGTCTTTATGTATCTTGGGTAACCCAGAAATGACAGGGATCCTAGGCTGTGCTATACTTAAAAAATTAAATTCATCCAGAGAGAGACTACTTTCAATGAATAAATCCTGTAAAACACTTCTCACTTTCTTATATGCACTATGTAGTTCATTAAACAACGATTGGTTTATTACTTAATTAATGCTCTTGCAGGATGTACTTAACAGTGTTTCCTGCATTTGCTCTTATCTGATGAAGCTGAGAAGGTTCTTGATGAAAGCACTTATCTATTTGTTATTTTGGTTTAATAAAAAGTGTTTTTACTGCTCCCAAAGTGCTTTGCGACCTTTTACTACAAAGATTTACTTGAGTTGCTGAAGTGTGTAGCTCTAGGAGTGCTGACTTTGCTTTTCTAGAGTTTGTGAACTTTTAGGTTCATAGGTAGTTACTAGGCTATCTGCCTGAGGGCATTTTTAAACCTAGCCAGAGTGTGTCAGCTTTCGCCGCCCCATTGATTAATTAACTGAGCCTCTGTCAAGCAGAGCCAATGAAGATCTGATCCCAGGGGTGTATTTTCTGTCACCCATCCACTCGTCAAGGCTTCTCTTAAAGAGTGTTAGTGAGTGGCTCTGCCTAATGTAGTTAGAAATTTAGTTCCAAAGCATGGGGGGGGTCTCTGTGACAGGAATCTATCCCTCCAGCATGTTCTATTTATTGTTGTGGGTGAGGTTTAGGTCACTAGAGTGCGTGGCTTGCATTGACTTGGATTTCTTTAGGTGGAGCATGTCCATCAATTCTGAGTTGGACATGGCTTTGTAAGTCAGGCAGAGATCACCTCTGAGTAAGTGATATGCCACTGAGTACAGCTGGAGTTTTTTCAGTCAGGCTGCATAGGACATATGTTTGAGGCCAGTAATCCTCTTTCTGAGGTGCTTTTGTGGTCTTTCCAGTTGTTGGAAGTGTCTTGTGAGGTACATCCCAAATGGGGCATTGTACTCTATGATGGGTCTGATGAGTGATGAGTAGAGGGGCACTATAACCTCTTTATTTCTAGATGCGAACCCCTTAGTAATTAGATGGGCCACATAGAAGGATTTCCTAACTACTTTGGCAATATGATTGTCAAAGGAGAGATTACTATCTACCTGGGTCCCCAGATCTCTTATTACCTCTTCTGTATTAAGGGGGCTGCCACCTATGTGGTAATTCATGGGTGTTTTGTTTTTCCCAAACAGGATGACTATGCATTTTTTGGCATTTAGATTGAGGCCATGACTTTGACACCAGGTGTCTGTCTCAGTAAGGCCTTTTTGAAGGATGTCCATGTCAGCCGGAGAGTCAGTTATGGCTCCCAGTTTGCAGTCATCGGCGAACTTGGTTAGTCATAGTCCTCCTGTGTTTGCCTGTACTTCTGAGAAATATATGCCGAACAGTAGGGGTCCCAGAACCGAGTCTTGTGGGACTCCACTTGTGACTGGTTTACAGTCGGACCTGGAGCTCGCTATTCTTACCATGTGAGTTCTGTCTGTAAGCCAGTTGGCAATCCATCTTGTGACTTAGGGGTTTATATTCAGGCTGGTGAGTTTTTCTATAATACCCGAGTGAGGAATGGTGTCGAACGCCTTGGCGAGATCAAGGTAGGCTGTATGAACCACCTTTCCCTCGTCTATGGCCTTGGTGACTGTCTTGAAGAAGTAAACCCAGTTTAGTAGGCATGATCTGCCCTTATCAAAGCCGAACTGGGTTGGGTCAAGTGTTTGGAGGTTCCCAATGTCTTTGTTAATGAGTTCCATGATGATGCGCTCCATACCCTTGCAGACCAGGCTAGTCAGGCTTATGGGGCAATAATTACCAGGGTCAATTGTGGCCCCTCCTTTGTGGAGCGGAATAACTGTTGCTGTGCACCATTCTATGGGCACGTAGCCTGTGGAGAGGCTGAGGTTGAACAGCATGTTTAGGTGGGGGGTTAGTTCATTCTGTAGTTCATGCAAGACGCAGCTTGGAATACCATCTGGCCCCATTGATGCTGTATTTTTGGATTTTGAAAGGGCTGTTTTCACCTGTGCTTCTGTGATTTCTGGGACACTACACTTTTCCGGTATTGTTGTGGACCCTTTTGAAGGTGACAGGGAGGTGAAGTTTGCACTGAATCTATCTGCCAGGATGTTGGCAATATCAGTAGGTTCAGTATATTTTGTGCTATTTTGCACTAGCTCAGAGCATATCTGCGAGTTGCCACTTAGATTCTTGACATAGCTAAAGAAGGCTTTGTGGTTATCTTTCGAATACTTGGCTATTTTTCTTTCGAAGTTAGCCTTGGATGATTTTATGAAGGACCTTATTTTCTTACTGATACTGATCAGGGATGTCTTTCCTTCTTGGGATTTGCTTTTTTCCTGAACTAGTTTCCTCCTTCTGTTGTATAACCTGTTTATGGCAGGGGTCTACCAGACTGATTTCCTTCTCTTAGGGGAGTGAGTCTTGGTCTTGCTAGGGATGGCATGATCCATGCATCCTTGTAGGTGCTCATAGAGTGCAATTGTAAAGGATTCTACATCTTGGGCAGTGTTATCCTTTAGCTTGGGGGCTGTGAAACTTACCACCTCTGCCTTAAGTAAGGTGAAGTTTGCTTTAGAAAAGTTTTTCACTGTGGTTTCCTTGGTTGCGGGTGGTGGCAGGGTGTGGACATCCACGGTGATTAGTTTATGGTCTGATCTAACCAGTGATGGGTTGACCTCCGGTACGGAACACCTGTCGCCCATGTTGGGGATGACCAGGTCCAATATGTTGTGGCCTCTGGTAGGGGAGTTTACCAGCTGATCCAGGGCATTTGAGTTGATAAATTCCAGGAAGCGCTGAGCCTGGGAGTTTGTACTCAAGTAGGTTTCCCAGTTAATGGTAGGGTAATTGAAATTGCCCAATATCAGGGTGTTCGGTAGGACCTTCATGTTTTCCAGTGTCTCCAGAAAGGGGGAGTGGTGGCCCTGGGTCATGGAGGGTGATCTATAGCAGGCCACAATTTGCATTGCAGATTTGCCCAATGTTAGTTGCACATGGATGATCTCAGAGGTATCATGCTGCGCCACTAACCTAGAGGTGTGAGTATCCTTGATGAATATGGATACACCCCCTCCTTTTGTGTTTCGGTCTGTGTTTTGTGGCCGAAATGTGTGGTATGAGTTGTAGCCCAGTAGTGCTGGAGTGCTCTCTGGAGCCTTGAACCAGGTTTCAGTTACTGCACAGATGTCGATGTTCTCCATACTTAGGAGTGCTTCGAGTGCATGCATTTTGAGATGTAAACTCCTGGCGTTGTGTAGCATAACCCTCATTTTTTTACTTGTGCTGTTTACGGTTGTAGGTTTGAATTTTGAGCCTTGCCTAAAAAAGATATTATGGGGCAGCAAGAGCCTTGGTCAGTATTTGAAAGCCAAGGGGTGACAGGTGCAAGCCATCTCTTGTGAAGCAACAAGGCTTGTCGAGCATGTCATCCCAGGCTGACAGACACTGGATCCCCTTTGAATGTCACCAAAAGCTTAGCCAATTGTTGAAATTGATAATTTTTTTCTTTATACTGAGGTATCATTCTTGTTGAGGGCAGGATGCTACTCAGGGTCAGGATCATACCCATCTGGGCTATACGATCAGAGAGCTCTTCCATGTCTCTTTTCATGTAGTCCAGGGCGGTACATTTCAGGTCATTCACACCAACATGAACAATGACAGAGTCATATTTGTTCTTGTTCTGGACTGACCTGAGTGCTTGTGTTATGTGGTGGATTCTGGCTCCCGATAGGCAGCTAACAGTAACCTTCTCCTTGTAAAGCCTAGTGAGTGGGGCGTCAGTGTGCCTGACTCTTGAGTTGCCTGTTACTAGTGTGTTAGGTATGTTATTTCGCCTTAAGGGCTGTGATTGTGCGGCACATTGATTTTGTGTTTTATGTGTTGTCTGGTTTGTGATGGGAGGTGCAGATTTTGTGGGTGTCTGCTTTGGAGCTCTCTGATGCTTTTGTAGGTTTTTATTTAGAGCCTCCGAGTATGATTTCATTTATTTATATGTATTTTTTGCCAGTGCTCGTTTAGTAGGTCTATGTGAGACTGGAGGTGTGGTGCAAGTGTTAACCTTCTCCTTATGACTGTCTGTTCCAGTCTTGGGTGGAGAGACCTTAGCCTCCAGTTTGGCTGTATAATTGCATCTCTAGCATATGTTAGTATTTTGTGGTAGGAGGAGAGGGCTGTCTGTGTGTACATGAGGCAGTTGTAACATTGCCTCAGGATACCCAGATTCACAAACTGGACTAGAGAGTACACCTGAAGTTGCCCTTTGGTCATGCCTGAATAGTAGGGTGAGCTAGTTAGTCACTTGGTTGGTGAGGGATGGATAAAGAGCCTTGCCCTGCTGGGCAGTCAAGTGTTGGGGTATATTAGTGCTTGTTATTAGGTCTGAGCAAGTGCTGGACTGTAGGATGCTTTTTGAGTGCTTAGGTTGAGAGTTAGACTAGTTTCAAGTGAAAAACTGAAGAGGAGACTTAGTGGAGCCGGGAATAATTTAACCCTAGCTAACCAATGCTGCCCAAAGCACAAAACCGTGCAAATGCGGTTTTTAAACTACTAACTTCTGGGCTGGAACCACTCCTCCAGGGACAGATGGCTGCTCAAAGTTCCCCTCTCTCACAGGTGAACAGGGAAAGTTCCCTCTATCCAAGTATGGTATGGGCAACTCAGAAACTTGTAACACAGCCCTGAATTCAGCACTAGCCTGAAAACTGGACTATTCTAGCTTTTGTGCTTTTTATGTTGATTTTATGGCTTCAGGCACAGATCTGGATACCACACCACCAGCTTTATACTCCCAAGACCTGGGAAAATCCATCAGTAATCTTACTTTACTGCTACAAGACTTTAGTCAATGTTTGGAAAGGCTTGAGAGATTAAACACCCCCCGAACAACCAGGAAGTGCTTGGCTCACGGGGAAGGTAACCATTTACTTCAGTTCAATGAGCAGACCAATTCCAATGACACGGATGAAAGAAGGACCAATTCAGAGCCTGTTTCACTCAGGGGAAGTGAAAATAGGACCAGAAGTACTTTTAACACTAATTCTGATTTAAATGAACATGGAACTGAAGGCAGATGACCACAAACCACAAATGAAGCATGCATTCTGAAGTTCCACATTTCAACACCTGGCATTCTGCTACTACAAGCCTGTTTTCCCAAAGAAACGTAAGTGCTACTTCTTATAATGACTATCTGGAGAAGTTTGATAAGTTGCTTTTAAAAATAAAGAAGTTGCAACTTGATAACTTATACTTTAAAGAATGCCTTAAATTAAAAATTGTTCCAAAGGGCTTCCGCCTGTGGTGGTTTCTTACAGGCTTTATTAATAACTCTGCAGTCCATAAAGAATTGTTGCATTTATTTGACCAGCACGGGTTTGACTACATGAAATTGGTTATAAGGCATAATGACAAAACTATACAAAGTTTAACACAGGAAGCTATAGAACTTGATGTACTATTGACTTCTAATACTGCACACTCTGCTAATAACTTTGAATATGTGTGTATTTTAAAAGCAATGAACAACAGGTAAGCACCATTAAAAACAGGAAATTAAATAAACTTGAGCATGACAAATCTGAATATGAAAGAAATGTTGCATACCCTGAACCCTCAAAATCCCAAGGTTGGGGTGACCATGCACAACCTAGAGAGGATATGGTCCCCACTGAGACTTTTTTTAGGGGAGGAAGAATTGCCACCACTGAGACGGTCGGAACGACTGAGGTAGTGGAATTACAGAGAGAACAACCCACAGGCCCCCCATTATGCCAACAGGGGCCAGGGGGCTATGCATTCAACCAGAGGTGCAACAGGAGGGGTGCCTATATGAGGTACTAGCTGTGTCTGCTGAAGTTGATACAGCTCCCCCTGGTTTGTACATTTCTTTAAATCATGATGGTGACTTTAAAGTTTTCAATTATTCTAGTGTACCTATTGACCGTACAGACTGTTATATTTTTGCTAGAGGATTCACTTTTGTTCCTGACAAAAGTACTAGTATTGAAACAGCATTATTGGATTTGAAGTTGTATACTAGAAAATTGAATCTGAATGTTTTATTTAAAGATTGTAGGTCAGTCATGGATCCCATTAAGTTATCCAGTACTTTTAACCCCCCACCCCCACCCCCATTCATCCCTCACTACAGCTTTTTGAAAAACATTTGTGAATTAGATATGAGAAATGTTAAAATGGCAAAAAAGCAAAAATGAAATCTGAAACAGGATGAAATTAATAAGTTAAGACAACTGTCTAATAATAAGGACCTCCAGATAATGAAACCAGACAAGGGGGGTGGGATTGTCTTGATGAACATGGTGGACTACAACAATAAAATGGGGTGTTTGCTAGCAGGTAATGCTTACATGCAATCTTCGTTTAATGAACTACGTAGTGCATATAAGAAAGTGAGAAGCGTTTTACAGGATTTATTCATTGAAGGTAGTCTCTCTCTGGATGAATTTATTTTTTAAGTATAGCACAGCCTAGGGTCCCTGTCATTTTCAGGTTACCCAAGATACCTAAAGACTTAGACCAACCACCTATGTGGCCCATAGTTGATGCAAGGGGCTCCATTACCCACCCTATAGCCAAATTCTTGGACATCAGATTGAAGGACTTTGTGCAACATGAACCTTTACTATGTAAGGACTCATGGGACTTTTTGAAAAGGATTAATGTGTTAGAATTTGATGAAACAGTCAGTTTCATCACAATAGAGGTCAGAGATTTATATACAGTAATACCGCATACCATAGGCATGGAATGGCTTTATGAATTTTTGGTGGGTAAGGGCCTTCCCCAGCCACTGGTTTACACCTATGAGACTTTATTAGAACTAGTACTCACAAATAATTTAATTCTATTCAATAATGAACTGTTTTTACAAATCGAAGGTGTGGCAATGGGGTCAGCGTGCGGTGGTTTGTACGCCAACATAATTATGTTGAAATGGGAAAGGAGATTTTTAATAAATACCCCATGGTTTAAGTTCTGTACATTGTGGTTTTTGGATGATGTCTTTATTTGTTGGAATGGTCTGAGAGAAGAGATCCCCCCTACTTTTAGAATATATCAATGGCACAACCAGTTTTTTAAAGTTCACACATGAGGTTAACAGTGAATAAATAGCATATCTAGATGTCTTACTGAAGAAAGAGTGTCACTTGAAGGCCTTTGTAGCACAAATTCATAGGAAAGCAACCTATTCAAACAGCTTTCTGCATTTTGATAGTCCACACCCATTTAAACAAAAAAGAGGGGTAGTAAAGGGCCAATTTGAAAGGGCAGCCCAGATGGTTAGTCTGTTTGATAACTTCTTAGATGAGTGTGACCATCTGAAAGCTATGTTTTGCAAGAGGGTTTACCCATTATGGCTCCTTAATGAAGTCATGATTGAGGTGGTCAACAAAAGAGAAAGAGGTTTTTTTAAACCCGTGTTAGGTCACCATGAGGTGATTCCTGCCCAGGGCATGTCCCCTATTGATGGCTGTTTGGTTAATGGAGTAGGAATTTACTTGACCCAATCCAATGTTGAACAGAATTTAAATTTTAAATGTGCTTTTATTACTACTTTTCACAGTAACAGTAAGGATGTGTTAGATATTTTATTCAAAAATTGTGCTATATTGCTTAATGATAGGGATATCAGAGAATGTGCTGGAACTAAACCAAATATTGTTTTTAAGAGAGGGATGGACCTGAAATGCATTTTAGAGTTTAACAGAAACATTGAAGTTGAAGGGCCTATGAAAAAATGTGGTCCCTGTGCTCAGTATAGTTTTGTGATAGAAGGCCACGATTTCTTGGTGAATGGTTTTATAATACAGATGAATAAGAAGGTGTACTGTCATACTGAAAGAGTTGTTTATTGTGCATTGTGTAACTTCTGAATGTTTCTATATCGGAAAGACTGAGGAAAATTTTAAAAACAGAATTTATGAGTATTTAAGGGATATCAGACTTGGCAAATCCACAAATGCCTTGAGTAAACACTGCACAGAAAAATCAGATCACTCTTTCAAATTTTTCATTGTGGACACTGTTAACTTGGATAAAAGAAGTGGCCCATGGGAGCTGCTTTTGGAAAACTAAGAATTAATCTGGCAGGTCTGCCTAAATGCGAGGCAATGGCTAGGATTTAACAATTCACTCTCCATTGCTTGCCTGTTAAAACTAAAAGCAATGGAAAGGTAAAATAGATAAAAAATATTTATATACATTTTTTATATATACTTTCATTGTTATAGAAACACCATTTTATAGATTTTATACATTATGTGTGTATTTGTATTTATTTTCAGGATCTTGGCACTTATTAATGTCATTTAAATGCTGGTTTTAAAGAGTGCCTTTTTATGAATATTTTTATGATTGCATTTCATGAATATTTATGAGTGCAGGGAGGTCTTTTTTAGTTAGTGTGATGGGATTGGTTTATTACTTAATTAATGCTCTTGCAGGATGTACTTAAGAATGTTTCCTGGATTTGCTCTTATCTGATGAAGTTGAGAAGGTTCTTGACGAAAGCGCTTCTCTATTTGTTATTTTGGTTTAATAAAAAGTGTTTCTACCACTCCCAAAGTGCTTTGCAGACATTTACTACAAGGGTTTACTTGATTTGCTGAAGTGTGTGGTTCCAGGAGTGCTGACTTTGTTAATATAAATAAATAAGTTAGTACTACTGCAGTAAACTCCAATGCACAAAAATAACCAAACAAGTCTTACAAATAACATACTCTTTGTACTAAAAACTTCCTCTTTGCTTTAAATAAATAAATACACAGCAATCATTTTATCAAGCAGGAACCCAAGGATGTAATAGTACAAAAACATTAGTCCTGCAGGTAGACTCAAACCAGCAAGCTCAGCTTTTACAGGCAGTATGGAGCAGCACAATACTAGCAAGCAGCTGGCTAAATGCTGCCTCTTTTATTTATTTATATATACATATATATATATATATATATATATATATATATAGAGAGAGATAGATATACACACACACACACACATATATATATATATATATATATATATATATATATATATATATACATACACACACCAGGTTTAGTGCTGTTCATGCTGTGGGCTGCAGTTTTATAAATTGCAGTCGTTCTCTTGATGTTTGGTTTTATTATTTTACACTGTCACTGATGCAGATGACCTCTGTACTATGGAAAGGGGATCTGTGTTAAATACTTTATCTAAACATATACCTGGAACCTCAGCAGCCACATAAGCATGATGCTCATCAGAAGGCAGTAATGTAAGACTGAGAGCAAAATTCAATCATGCATATACAAAGCTGACTCACCATAAATGAAGTTATATTATAATCAAGTCCAGAATTTTAGTTCTAAAATGTTAAACTTTAAAAATTACACGAATGAATGAAGAGTGAGGCAGATGGAATAAGCAATAATCCAAATATGGAAATAGATAGAAACATCCAAGCTGGTTTCCACCTCCAATGAGTACAGAAACCTACAAACACCAAAAGTGATTATTGAATGACCATTCCCAAGATTCTGGGAGTTTGTAAGAAAAATAATTTGTTGCAGCATGTCATTTCTTCTGTCACCTCATATAAAAACCCATCATTACATTGTCCTAAAATAATTAAACTGACTTGAATAACCCCATTATTTATCCTACTCAAAATTAGTCATTGCCCACATTCACAAATAAACAATGGGATGATATATGTATGGCTCCCAAATATGCAACAACGCTTAGACGAATTAGGATCTTTGATTGGAAGTGCTTGCATGAGAATTTTTATACCCCAAGCAGATGCCAAATAATTTTTGCTCAGGTAGACTGCATATGCTGGAGGTATGATGGGGAGGAAAGTGGTAACTGTGAACATATTTTTTGGGAGTGTAATGAGTTGGCAGAATTTAGAAACTCCCTGTACACTACTCTGGCAGAAATACTGGGTGAGCAAACTGATGTAGCTAAAGAAATGATTTTTGAGTTGTAATACAGAATTGAAATTGCCTAAACATAGAGTTTAATTCTGGTGACTGCTAAAAAACAATTATTAAATAATGGAAATCAAAATCTAAACCAACAGTAGTAGAAATATAAATAAAGATGTTTCTTGTTTAAAACAAATAGTCACAGCCCACCAACTTATCTGTAAGCCAGAAAACTGTACAGCACTGCAAAGCACCCTACAATACAAGTCTGTATCAGAACCCTATGCTCCACTAACAAATAGATCTGACTTATATCTAACTCCATCAAAATGGCAGATGTCTGGCTGTACTCATTACGTCTCAAAAACCTGGAACTCAATCCTACTTCCACTCAGACTGACAGACAAAATAATTAGTTTCAAAACTCAAACAATATTTAAATAGGGCCTGGCACTGCACACGTTCCACTCCAGGATAATCTAACCCACATAATCATGTTAATAGTATTATCTCTTAATTTCACCTAAACAACCATCTTACAAGGGATATATTAATGTCTCTGACCAACTTCAAACAAATCATCTCAAACAAATCATCTCCTTCCTTTTCTTATCCTTTCCTTTTTCTTCTCTTAACTTAATATTTTTCTGTTTTATATATATGTGTGCATATCTATCTATTTATATATATGTTGTTGTTGTTGTTGTCTTTTGGCTTTTTCCCAGTTAGGGGTCGCCACAGCGGAACTCCAGTCTGCTAATGATTGGCAGTAGATTTTGATGAACGCCGAGGTGCCAGCTTGATGTTCAACCTTCAAAGAAGGCACGCCCATTTACGCATGTCTTTCGAACGTCCACCGAACTGCAGGGAGGACATGCAGACTCCACACAGAAGGCACTCCCCGCACTCCAGCTGAGAATCGAATGGGAGAACATCTTCCTGTCAGGCAACAATACTACCACTGCACCACCGCGGATGTACATCTATATATATATATATATATATATATATATATATATATATATATGAGTCCACTTTTTAATTTCGAAAGACCAAAATCTCAACTTTCAAAATACCGATCCCAGAAAGTTGAGATTTTGGAATCTCGAAATTAAAAAGAGGGAAAAAAAACAAATAAAACAACTAAAATAATGCTTTTGCAGGGGGGGAACCCCCCCTACGCTCCCCTACTTAAATATACCAACTCCGAGATCGTGCTACAGTGAAGAGAATGGTAATGATCCTGTTCTTCTTACCATTCCCTTCACTGTAGCGAGATCTCAGAGATAGTATACTTAAGTTGCAGGGGGTGTGGGGGGTGGAAGGGGGTTTGCCCCCCCTGAAAAAACATTGTTTTAGTTGTTTTTTTTTTTTTTGGTTGCACTTTTTACTTTCAATATTCCAGAATCTCGATATTTTGAGTTCGATATCTCAAAACCCGAGATTTTGGTCTTTCAAAATTAAAAAGTGGACCCCTACACACACACACACACACACACACACACACACATATATATATATATATATATATATATATATATATATATATATGTGTGTGTGTGTGTGTGTGTGTGTGTGTGGTGTATGTGTGTGTTCAACTTTTGCATCATCTTTACCTGCACCTCTGATTTATGCTTACCAAAAGTTAGTCTTTAGCTGTCTTGTCTCTTAATTACATAAGACTGCTTAACTTAACGCCATAATCCTAACAGGATGTCAGGTTTCTCCATTGTCACCTATGTATGCATAAACAATGTTAAATCTTAGCTCATTACACAAATGTACATTATGTTAAAATGCAATTGCACACATATTAATATTATGAGAAATACAGTTTACTTATATGCTACAAATGTATGTTCATAATACAAAAGTAGGGATTCAAATGCAGGAAAACTGGAGCACAAAAGTTTTAATAATTCATTTCAAAGCAAAAATATCTCCATTTTACGCATTATTTATTCTCCTCTGGGTGGGAGCAGGAATTCAAATCCAAGAAAAGTGTAGCTTGAACCTTTAAATAGTTAATTTCAGAAGAAAATGTCCTCATATGATGTGCTATTTGTTTTCCTTTGTTGAATTTCAATTTCCTCCTTACGTCATTTAAAAAAGAGCCTTTTCCCAGTTAAATTGACAGTAAACATCCAGACTAAATATGCATAGGAACTGACAGGGCCTGTCATGAATGACAGTCAATAACTGTCAGCTACACGAATTTGAAGCACTACAAGTAAAGTGATGGGCACCAAATGGAAATACTAACTGTGGAAGCGCACATTCATTTCAAGTCAGAGTCCTGTAGGATTTGTGTACTCTGTTAAGGAATTGTCAAATGCAATATATGCTTGATAATGCACACCTCTTCTCCTCCCTCCACCTTGTCGTCTACTTTTAATAAGGATACGACTTTTTAAGTGAATGAGTGTATCATACATAAGTACACACTAAACATGTTCAACTGATTCCAATTCAGAATCAAGTAAGATTCGCTTACTCTAATAATAAATTCTACATACATACATACATTTATTGTAAGTGTTAATTGAGGTTGACAATCATCTTGTTTTTGGTACAGATGACAAAAACTGTGAAAAATAATACATCAGATCCTGACAGTAATAGCAGAGCAATTTAAGTTCAGTTGACAGATGAAATAAACTATACTGCATCCTGCACATTGGTGGGGCAGTTAGTGGTCACAGCCTTACAGCTCTTAGCTCATCAATGTTGGTGCTATCAGGGTTCCTTCTGTGCAGAATCTGCCTGTCCTTGTTCTTTCAGTCTGGGTTTTCCTCAGTGCTTTGCTTTCTTTGCAGGTCATTGAGACAAGAAGGTGAATGTGGCAGAATTTTACACCAACTATAACCATGTCCACTATTACATTAGTAGTAAATAAAATAAAATGCAAATGGTTTAAAGCATGTACACACTGTAAAGTAAAATGTACTGCCCTCATCCTTAAGGACATCCTTGAGGTTTAACAACAGATACAATGTTAGTGGGCATGCAGGAAGGAGAGCAGTATGTGCACTGTTGCCTTTTTTAATTGCTTTGTTATTTTCATTGCTTCTTTTTAATATTTATTGATATCATCATCATAGGGGGTGTGAAGTAGATTGGAAGGGCATGCTTCATTGGAGTACTTAAAGTCAGTTTTACCCTTTACCCTAAAGCACCATTTCCACTGAGGGGGACTGGATTCAAAAGTAGGACAAACAGGTTTCAAAGTTCTGAAAAATTAATTCAATCAAGGGTATTTTCAGATGATATGTCATTTGCTGAGTTACTGTTCTCTTCACATTTTGGTTAGGAAAAAGCCTTGCCTTTCAATGCCATTTCCATTGATATGGGATGTGGAAGCCTGAATGAACAGTGAAGTAGCTGAAATAAGTATGCCTCTTAGGAGAGCTGAGATGTAAGGTGAATAAAGCAGGAAGCAGAGCATAGTGTCATAAACATCTCATTAAATGCCCTCCCCACAGATCTACGATGATCTAGCCACAACAAAGTATACTGTAAGATGACAACTCCTAAGACCAAATACAGCTTTCAAGAAAAAAAAGATAATTTGTTACTATAAGTCAAAAGTGTTTTCTCAGCTGTGTCAGTCCATTATTTTTCTGTCAATATTTACATTTTGTAATCCATCTAGTCAAACTGAGCAAATAAAGAACAGGGGCTGGATGGGCACTAATAACAGGGGAAGCAGAGAGCTCTTTCAAGAAGCAAAACTCACTCTCTATACAGCTTTACAGAAAGCAGCCAGCTAGGAGCTCGGCATGGGTTATTTTGGTCTCTCTGATTCTGACTATGAACTGTTAATTAAACACAAACAGTATGTCTTTAAATTGTTTCACAAAACTCTGTTTTTTTTTTCTTTTTTTTTTTTTTTTACTTTCAGTAATGAATTTTAGAAGAAAAGCATTCTCAGGTGGTGTGTCATTTGCTCTTCTTTGTTAAGTTACTATTTCCTCCTTAAGTGGGTTAGAAAAATTATTGTCCTTACAACACCATTGGGGATGAGGGAGGTCAAAGACAGGAAAGCTGAGGAATAAAGTTTTCAATCATTAATTTCTGAGCAAAAGTGCCCTCAGCTGATGTGTTATTTGTTGCCCTCTGCTGAGATACTGTTCTCCTTATGATGGTTAAAAAAGGTCATTGATCCTATAATGACTTTTCCCATGGGAACAGGGGAGCAGGATACAGAGACAAGATAATTGGGGGCAAAAAATGTCAATAATTAATTTCTGAATAAATGTGTCTGAATATGGCGCATTATTTGCTGTCCTGTGTTGAGTTACTGTTTTGTCTGTATGCTATTTAAAGACAATCCTCATCCCTGCAATGCCAATTCCACTGTGTATGTTGGGAATGTTCAAAGGCATGATGAATAGGGTGCAAAACTTTTAATAATTCATTTCAGAGCATAGAGTGTCTTCAGTTTTTGTTATTTGTTCTTTTGCGCTGAGATATTTTTCATTATATTGATTAAAAAAAAGAGTTTTGTCAATAAAATCAGAACAGGACCATTTCCACTAGGGAGTGGGGATTTAAAGGCATGACATGTAAGGTATGAACCTTTCTTTGGTTAATTTTAGGGAAATATATCCTCAATAACACTTGGGAAGGATTCAAAATCAGCAAGATGACTGGGGCATGCAGCATTCATTAATTCATTTCAAAGCAAAAAAATAAATAAAAATGCCCTCTGTCAGTATGCTATTTGTTCTCCTTTTTTGTGTTAGTGTTTTCCTTATGCAGGTTAAAAATAGTGTTGTCTTACAACTCCATTTCTACTGTGGCTGGGGATTCATAAGCTGGACAACTAGGACATAAAGCATATAGTAATTTCAGAGCAAAAATTATCTCTTGTGGTGCATTTGTTCTCCTGTGTTGTTACTATTTCTCCTAACCCTGATTAAAAGGGATTCTTGTCTCTGCAACACAATTTCCACTGGGATGGTTCAAAGTCAGGAAAATGGGTGCAAGAAGCTTTCAATAATATTTTCATCATGTTGTCTAAAAAGAGACTTGTTCTTATATTTTTACTGGGGATGGGGGTATGAGTTCAAAAGCAGAATTGTTCTGTGAAGCATTCAATAATTAATATTGAAAAAAGTGTACTCAATAGGTTATTTATTCTCCTGTGTTGAGTTTCTGTTTTCTTCTTATGCTGGTTAAAATAGCCTTGTCTCTACAACTCCATTTCTACTGGTGCTGGGGGATCAAAGGTGAGAGACTGGGGGTCCAAAGATTTCAGTGACTAATTTCAGAATAAAAGTGTCCTTTTGTTGTCTACTAGCTGTTCTCCTGTGTTGATTTACTATTTTTTTGCATGTTAGTTAAAAATGCCGTTGTCCCTTGAATGCAGTTCCCTCTGGGATGAGGTGGGGATTCAATGGCAAGACAACTGAGTATGAAGTCTGAATGAACAGTAAGGCAATTGGAATGAGTACAACTATTATGAGAGTTGAAATGGAAGTTAAATATTACACTAAGCACAGCATGGGGTCACAGAAACATTCCAGGAAGAGTTACTCTTCAAAGGGCAATGGAAACCTAGCCACAACAAAGAGATTATTAGATAACTACTCCCAAGACACAAGGGAGCTTCCAAGAAAAAAAATGGCTGCTCTAGGTCAAGAGCACTTCCTCAGGTTTAAGTGACAATCTAATATCTCATATTAATATCTAACTTTTGTAAATCAACAAGTCAAATAAAAGAGTAAGCTTTGTAGAACAGTGTTTCACAAATAAAAAAAATTGGAAGATAAATGGAACACTAACAGAAGGGCTGTAGATGTAGTCGAATTGAAATTCAGAGTGCTTTACTTCAAGGAAGGAAAAGAGGACTCTTTTCAGAATAGAACTCACTCTTCATGCAGCTTATTAGGAGACAGTTTGGAACTCAACATAGGTTATTTTTTGTTTATCTGTCTTTATGTATTGTTAGTTAGAAAATCTTCACAATATTGATTTAATTTGTTTAGCGAAAATCAATTATATTTATTTTAATAATTAGTTTCAGAACAGAAGTGTCCTCATGTGGTATATTACTTTGTTCTCCATTGCTGAGTTACTATTTTTGCTTTATATTGTCTAGAAGAACCTGGTCTCTACATCTTTTCCACTTGAGGCATGTAAGGGCAGGAGTTCAAAGGCATAATGATTTGGTGGCAAAGTTTTAAATCATTAATTTCAAAGCAAAAGTGTACTCAGTTATGTGTTCCTTATACTCTTGTCTTAATTTAGTATTTTCTCCTTATGATGGCTAAAAAGAACCTTATTCTTACAATAGCATTTCCAGTGGAGACAGGAGCTGGGGTTCAAAAGCAGTACAACAGGGGTGCAGAGATTTTAACAATTAATTTTAGAGTGAAAGTGTCTGAGGAGAGATGGGTTTTTATGTATCCTTTTTGTAGTCCCTGTGTCTGCCGACTGATATGCTGACAACACTGCTGATTTATTCTCATAACTTTGTTAGAGTAATCTGTTTTGTGGACATCATGCCGGCAGAAAGAGAAAAAAGCACTGGAACACTCAAAAACTTTTATTTCAAACTCGCAAGTTAAAACTTCACATGAAAGTCAGAACTTTCACCATCAAGGCTTCTTCAGGCAAATACCTCTCAACAGTTACAGTCATTGCTTAAATACTTAATATAATCACATGACATAATTTCAAACACTTTGATGTAATTCTTTTAAATAAGGTCTTAACTGTCATTTAATCCTGGTTGTATATGGGATTTCATTCGCAAAATCCATTTAATTTCTTCACTTTCTGTTAATAACTTCACATCACCTCTCCTCAAAGGTTTATAAACCACTTTTAAAATCATAAATTTAAATATATGTTGATCACCTCTATCCAAAATATGCTTAATTAATGCATTTGTTATTAACTTATGTTTGACGTCATTAATATGGCCTGCTATACATTCTTTGAACTTCCTGTTAGTCATGCCTATGTAATAACCATCACACTGTTCACACGTAGCCATATAGACTAAGTTACTGGTATTACAATTTCCATAGGCTTGAAGTGCAAATTCACTTTTAGTAACAGGATGTCTTATTGATTTACCAGTATATAGATGTTTACAATAAACACAGTTATTACACTTATATGTACAATGCTTATGTCCAAAACCAGTAAAAAAACTCTTAGGTTATTCCTTGTAACATAATGTCTGTTTTAATGTACTATTTCGTTTAGAACCAAATGCAGGTCCATCAGTTACTATTTCTTGTAAACCTTGAACATCCCTTAAAATGTCCCAATGCTTCGCAATTATACTCTTAACTGCCAAAGTATTCCTATTATAAGTAAGCATACATCTAGTCTTGTTCATTTTAGACTGTGTCCTTTCATTTCTTTGATGCCTATTACTAAAGTAAGGAGTTATTTTATCCTTTGAATGCTGCTGTTTAACCTCATCATGTGCATTGTATGATGCTCTGCTTGAATATCCCCTTTCAATAAAATCCAAACCCATATTTTCTAACTGATCATTCAACCTATCACCTTGTGTATTTAACCTCACCACTCTCTGCATCTAATTCGAGACAATGTTTTCAAACATAAAGGGGGGGTGCATACTATTGTGATGTAAATAATTATTCCGTTTCACTTCCTTTTTATACATTTCAGTGTGTACTTCACCACTTCCATTCCTGATTAACAAGACATCTAAAAGTGCAATGTGTTCCAGTGAGTATTCATGTTTAAATCTCAAGAAGGAAGTAATTCCATTTGCATATACCAAAAACTTTTGAAAAAGTTCCTCATTTCCCTCCCATATTAAAAAAAGGTCATCTACAAAATGCCTATAAAACACACTGTGCTCCCTATACTAATATATGCCTCTCCTCCCATACATACATAACTATGTTTGCATAGGTGTTAGCAACACTTGTACCCATCGCCACACCCTTTTTCTGATAATAAATTTTAGTGTCAAACAAAAATCTATTATTTAAGCAATAACCCACACCTGGGTGTGGGTAATGCTGGATTTACCCATGGTTGGTGTGGTTTGGTCATGAGGGCGAAGCCCGAGTGGCCAAACAAAGACAACCATGGGTAAATCCAGCATTACCCACACCCAGAAAAGAGTTATTGCTATTATACAATGACAATATTTAAGAAAAAAAAATACTTACTTTTCTTAAATAATGGCATTGTATAATGACTCCGTGTTGCCCTTCCGCAGCTATCCGGTATTCTGCGGCAGTTCTGATGTACTGCACATGCGTATGCTTATGCAGTACATCAGAGTTGTGTGTGGAAACAACAGAGAAAGGAAGATCTCCGTTGCTTTTTAAAAGGTGTCTTGCTATGTTAAAAGAGTTTAATATAGTGAGATAGCTTTAAAAAAAGCAACGGAGATTACAGCAACAGAGCTCTTCTGTTCTCCATTGCTGTCTAACCAAAAAATAAAAAAAAAGACTTATACTAATGGAAATAGTCTGGGTGACTGGACCTTTTTCCAGTAGTATAAGTCTGATTTACAACAGGCATGCTGACCAATCAGCATGCAGGGATATTAATGGGGGGGTCATTGTATAATAGTTAATACTAGTCTCAACATCTCACATAGCATATTTATTTTCTGTGCATTATAGCCAGAAAAATTCTCTAAAAATACCTTAACACTATCTATGCCATGCTCATGTGGTATGGAAGTAAAGAGTGAATCAACTTCCATTGTTAGAAAATACGATTGATCTTTTAGATGACCAGCTGACCAATTATAAAACTGTTTCAGGAAACTAGCTGTATCTTTCAATATGGTGGGCATTTTCTCTAAAACAACGGACATGTTTTTGTTTGGCTGAGAGATGGGAAAGAGACCTATAGACAAACCAGCCAGCAACTGGAAGGCCCACCCAACCTAGAAGTAGTGGTGCCAGGTATGTCAGAAACAATGTCAGGAGAGGCGGAGCATCGAGCAGTTGAGATGCAAGAAAATATGTTGTTTACAAACAGATGTTTTTCACTCATATCAACACCAGTTATGAATAAAGAAAGCCATCCTAGAGGGGAACAAGCGGTAAGGGTCGATATAACACAGATGGATGCTTTAGATCATCCAGTGGATTTTTCCATTTCTGATCAACCAGCCTCTCCCCATGCCGAAACCACGGACTCAATTGCAGAGCTTAACAGAGAACCGCAAGAATGAGAGTTTTGTGAAACGTCCGTATACCAGGAGCCAGAACAACAGATAAAATGGACTAACTTGGTGTTTAACCTATCTAACCCCATGCTTAGTGACTCTGAACTGTCTGTTTTAAACAAAGGTTTAACCTTTGTTCCTGCTCAAGTGACTGATATTTCTAAAACATTAATTGAAATTAAACATTTTGTACATAATCTGGCCTTGAAAACATATTATGGCACTGTAAGTAATTATGATGTTAGTTTTAAAAGAAGGAGCGTTTTCATTCTGCAATTTACTGGTGCTTTACAGATATTTGAAAAAGCTATAGAATGAGGCATATATGCATTATATGAAAATAATAAGGTTGATAAATATTATAATTTAATCAGAGATGAACACCAGGCTATACGTTCATTGGTTGAAAATCAAGATTTAGTTATTAAAGGTGCAGATAAAGGTGGGGGGATTGCAGCAATGGGGAAGCAGTTTTATTTTACCAAAATGCAAATTATGTTACAAGAACAGTATCAGTCTATCACAAGAAGTGAAGTATATAGTCTTTGCTTAAAGTTAAATAAGAATTTATGTGAAATGCATGATGCTGGGTTAATTACAGATGATCTATTTAACTATTGTTTGTTGAAATCCTAAATTGCCAATAATTTACGGCATACCGAAGCTGCATAAAAGTGTTAGTGATCTGCCAATGAGGCCCATTCTGCCATCAAGGGGGTGGGTCACTGAACTGATATCGAAATACTTGGAACAGCAATTACAGACAGTTTTAGAGAAAATGCCCACCATATTGAAAGATACAGATAGTTTTTTGAAACAGTTTTATAATTGGTCAGCTGGTTGTCTAAAAGATCAATTGTATTTTCTAACAATGGATGTTGATTCACTCTTTACTTCCATACCACATGAGCATGGCATAGATAGTGTTAAGGTATTTTTAGAGAATTTTTCTGTCTATAATACACAGAAAATAAATATGCTATGTGAGATGTTGAGACTAGTATTAACTAATAACATATTTTTGTTTGACACTAAAATTTATTATCAACAAAAGGGTGTGGCAATGGGTACAAGTGTTGCTAACACCTATGCAAACATAGTTATGTATGTATGGGAGGAGAGGCATATATTAGTATAGGGAGCACATTGTGTTTTATAAGCATTTTGTGGATGACCTTTTTTAATATGGGAGGGAAATGAGGAACTTTTCAAAAGTTTTTGGTATATGCAAATGGAATTACTTCCTTCTTGAAATTTAAACATGAATACTCACTGGAACGCATTGTATTTTTAGATGTCTTGTTAATAAGGAATGGAAGTGGTGAAGTACACACTGAAATGTATAAAAAGGAAGTGAAACTGAATAATTATTTACATCACAATAGTATGTACCCCCCTTTATGTTTGAAAACATTGTCTCGATTCAGATGCAGAGAGTGGTGAGGTTAAATACACAAGGTGATAGGTTGAAGGATCAGTTAGAAAATATGGGTTTGGATTTTATTGAAAGGGGATATTCAAGCAGAGCAGTATATAATGCACATGATGAGGTTAAACAGCAGTATTCAAAGGATAAAATAACTCCTTATTTTAGTAATAGGCATCAAGGAAATGAAAGGACACAGTCTAAAATGAACAAGACTAGATGTATGCTTACTTATAATTGGAATACTTCAGCAGTTAAGAGTATAATTGCGAAACACTGGGACATTTTAAGGGATGTTCAAGGTTTACAAGAAATAGTCACTGATGGGCCTGCATTTGGTTATAAACCAAATAGTACATTAAAACAGACATTATGTTACAAGGAACAACCTAAGAGTTTTTTTTTACTGGTTTTGGACATAAGCATTGTACATATAAGTGTAATAACTGTGTTTATTGTAAACATCTATATACTGGTAAATCAATAAGACATCCTGTTACTAAAAGTGAATTTACACTTCAAGCCTATGGAAATTGTAATACCAGTAACTTAGTCTATATGACTAAGTGTGAGCGGTGTGATGGTTATTACGTAGGCATGACTAACAGGAAGTTCAAAGAACGTATAGCAGGCCATATTAGTGACATTAAACGTAAGTTAATAACAAATGCATTAAGTAAGCATATTTTGGATAGAGGTGATCAACATATATTTAAATTTATGATTTTAAAAGTGGTTTATAAACTTTTGAGGGGAGGTGATGTTTTGAGTACAATGCCCCATTTGGGATGTATCTCACCCGACACCTGCAGTAGTTGGAAAGACCCCAAAAGTTCCTCACCAAGAGGATAAAAGGTCTTAAACATATGTCATATGCTGCCTGACTGAAAAAACTCCAGCTCTATTCAGTCACATACCGCCTACTCAGAGGTGATCTGTGCCTGACGTACAAGGCCATGTCCAATCCGGAATTAATGGACATGCTCCACCTCAGAAAATCCAAATCCATCAGAGCCACGAGAACAAGAGACTTAAACCTCAACACAGAAATAAATAGGACGTGCTGGAGGGACAGATTCATAACCCAGAGGCTCCCTACACTCTGGAACAGAATCCCAGTCCATGTTAGGCAGAGTCCCTCATTGACTCTCTTCAAGAGGAATCTTGACGAGTGGATGGGAGATCGTAGGTTTACCCCGGGGGTCATCTCTGTGTCACTACTAGACAGAGGCACAGTAAACTAAACCCTAAAAGGGCATAGTATTCTCATCCTAAGGGGTGGTGAAAGCCACACACACACTCTGGCTAGGCTTATAAATGCCCTAGGGCAGATAGCCTAGTACAAACCTATGAACCTATGAACCTATGTGAAGTTACTAACAGAAAGTGAAGAAATGAAATGGATTTTGTGAATTAAATCCCATATACCACCAGGATTAAATGACAGTTTCACTTTAAGACCTTATTTAAAAAAATTACATCAAAGAGTTTGAAATTATGTCATGTGATTTTATTAAGTATTTAAGCAATGACTGTGTATTCACCTGAAAAAGCCTTGATGGTGAAAGTTCTGACTTTCATGTGAAGTTTTAACTTGCAAGTTTTAAATAAAAGTTTTTGAGTGTTCCAGTGCTTTTTTCTCTTTCTGGGTTTGTTGTGGTATTAAGTACTGGTTAACAACCAATCTCCTGTTTTTTCTTGGACATCATGAAGGCACATATGAATGGAACTGTCATGACTTTAAGCCTGCCACCAGTGGCAAATATAGGAACCTATATCACCATGGAGACATTCTGTGCTCTCCTCCTGATGTGTGCATGCTCTCACACATCCCTTCCATGAGAGCTACTGCTCTCACACATCCCTTCCACGAGAGCTATTGTCACCAGATAGGGATTGCCAAGCCCATGCTCCCCAGTCATTTTGCCATTGGTTCCTGTAAGCTTCCATGTTTGTGGGAGCAGTTTACCAACCTGCACCACCACGACCTGAGCTGTAATTATGGCTTTATCCCCTACACCAAACTGCTAGCCCATAAGGGGCACAAAGCTTTCAATAATTCATTTTGTAGCAAATCTGTCCTCGTTGCATTATTTGTCCCTGTGTGTTATGATTATCTAGTCATTATGATGTTTCAAGACCAAGATGGATCTATAGGGCAGTCAAATCCCTTCATAATTTAATAATTTGATCTACCATATTAACAGCAGAATAAACATTTGACATAAATCTCTGAGCTACACATTGGTGTAAAATAATTGCAAAAAGTACTAGATACACCTCATTATATTGAGATATATTGACAATACACCATATGTCTGATGTAATAAATCTAGTCCTGAATGACATTAAACAACAATGAGGGGCTTTTCTGTGATTTAGCTGGAAAGCAGCTACAATATTTATTATTTTTTTTTATGTAAAGCAACAGCATTTTGTCATGATCTCTGAACTATGAAATATGCAGTGCATGCAACATAGATTAAGTAAGATATGGAATATAAATAATAATCTGTGCTGTGTGAATTTATTAACACCAGGATAGTTAGAAAAATGTCGCAGCATCTACTTTACAGTTAACTTTCCAAAAGGGTTTCCACTTGCCTACAAGACAGGGAAGATATATGCATGAATACAAGGTTTATTGTATACCAAACATATAGTCGTGGTGAAAAATAACCTTCATGCACCTACACCATCATGTACACACACACACACACACACACACACACACACACACACACACACACACACACACACATGCACGCGCATGGACACACACACAAACACACACATATCTATGTCTATATGTGTATCTATATTTATATCTGTATCTATCTGTCTATCTATAAACCCCTATTTCCAGGACATGGAGTACTTGGTTAACAAACCAGATTGCTTTGCAAAGGATGGTCTGCATCTCCCCCCCACCATGGGCTCCCAAATATTAGCTAAAACTTTATCTACCGATATTGGCTAAAACTTTATCCACCCTCTTAGACGATTTTTTGGCAATGCCAAATTGACAAACTTACTGACATAGCAAATAAAATGCAAAGAAACCTAAGGGTGTTACTGCTCAATGCTAGGAGCCTAGTCAACTGCTCAATGCTAGGAGCATAGTCAAGAAACTCCACACCCTACAATCTCTCTTCACTCTAGAGACTATAGACATCTGTGCCATTACTGAGACATGGTTTAAATCCACAGAAAGTACTCTGGCAGTGTAAGGCTTCAGTGCCTTTCATACATTTAGACCATCAGCTGCACAGACAGGGACAAAACATGGTTAAATCTCAACCTACATTAGCTACAAACATACCTCTAAGCTAGTTAAACATGACAATGCCCTGGAGTTTATCCACGTGCAAATCACCAGAGACAAAGTCCCATACCCTATCCTAGCACACTATAGGTCACCCTCAGTGTCCCAAGAATTAAATAGCTTGTACCTAGGCCTACTGTAGACACTCACCATTAAACCACATACCCTATTCATTGGAGACATTAGCTACCACTCTATAGACTGGGAAATAAACACTGCCTCAAATTCACAGGTACAATGATTTCTGGACTTTATTTAACAAAAATGCAATTGAATAGATAGTGTGCATACTCACCATATGTTCAAACATTCTGGATTTAGTTCTCACCAGTATGGGAGAGTGCTGTACACCCCAGTGTCATGTCCTCACTGGTGAGGGTTGGACCACAAAGCTGTCTCCTTTAAAATAAAAATCAACTTGGTAACCCCAGCAAAATCTGTAAAAGTTCCAAACTATTCCAAAGCAAACTACATAATATTAAGTGATAGTTTGTCAAGATTCATTGCCACTACTAAGCCAGAGTTCTCAGCAACCTATGCAGAATTGTTCACAGAGACCCTGTACAATCATGTAAATGGCTGTATAGATGCTGCTGTCCTACTAGAAGTAAGCCCAAAACATTCTAAAAACAAACCACAATGGTGGAATCCTAACCTTAAAGCAAAAGAAAAAAGTCATCACAAAAATCAATAAAACAATTCCCATAATGATAAGAGCTCTCTAATTAAACACAACATGAAACTAAGAGGATAAATTCAGTCCAAAAAGCCAATTACAAGGTCAAGATAGCCTTCTACAGCTACGTCTCTAAACTCATAAGTATCACTCAGCAGTGTGCCAAACTGGTGGTCAGTGGTGTCACCTTCACCAAGCAGAGTGACATAGCTAATCTGCTCTCTGTCAAATTCAGCTCAAACTTCATCCCCACACCCCTGCCTTCCCCATGAAATATCTACTTGCATAACTCCCTCCATCTTTTAGCAGGGAGCAGGTCTTGGTAGCATTCTCTAAAGTAAAAAATACAGCCTCAGTAATCCTCAACAAAACCCAGAATGCCACCTAAATAGCTTGAAACATGACCTGTCATGACTACTTGAGTCACTTTTCAACTATAGCCTCAAATCAGGCTTTGCACCATAAGAATGGATGACTGCAATGGTTATCCCACTTCACAAGAGTGGACCATCAACTGACCCTACAACTTCATACCCATTAGTCTGATTAATCTAATATGCAAAGCCATGGAATGAATTATCATGAAAATTATCACCAAAGACACAGACCACCTTCAGACACTGGACCCAACCCAATTTGGCTTTGTCAAGTGAAAGGCATACCTACTAAACCTGGAGGACTTCTTTGAGAAGGACACTAAAGCAATGGTTAAGGTGAAAATGGTCCATACCACCTGCCAGGATGTGGATAATGTATTCACTACAATACCTCACCTGGATATAGTTGACAAACTTGTTTAACTGGGCATACACCACCACCTTAATTGCTGGATTGATGAAAGACAGGGCCCAGAAAGTCAGAATTGGTGAGATCACCTCCACTAAGAGACCAGTCACCAGCAGGGTACCTCAGAGCTCCTTGCTGGGATGGCTCCTATTTGGCATCTACTTTCCGGCAGTAAAGGCTAACATCAAGAGAATTTGGCTAACCAAGGTCACAGATGAATGTAAATTGGGAGCCATCATAGATTCCCTCATGACGCAAACATATTAAGAGGGTCTAACATAGAGAAATGGCTGGTGCCAAAGTCACAGATAAAAAAATTGAAGCCAAAAAATGCACTATGGTGCCTTTTGGGAAAACAGCCACTCACTCTAATTACTCAAGCCCTAAGAAACCTATAAGAGTTGGCCTAGTAGTCAGGGATTTGGGAACATATGTAGACAGTAAACTGGCCTTTGAGCAACATGTGGCCAAGACAGTAAGAAAATCATTCTGTGTTTCCCAACGTATAAATAACGGCATGACATCCAGGTCCAAGGAAGTCATTCATCCCTTATCAGGCCCATCATTGAGTATAATGTCCCATTCAGCATGTATCAGAACAGACATATGCAAAAGTTGGAATGCCCACAAAGGTTCCTTAATAGGAGAATCAAGAGTATTAACACATTGTCCTATATGGATCACCTTAAAGCCCTATTTCTATACTTGGGTTCCTACAGGTTACTAAGATGCAATCGATAACATACAAGGCATCCTCATATCCAGCTCTGATGGACCTTTTGCACATCCACAAAATGAACAAGATCAGAACCACCAGATCCAAGGATTTAAATTTTGTTTGTAACATAGTAACATGGACAGGACATATGGGCAAGAAGTGTAGATATATATCTACATATCTATATATATATATATATATATATATATATATATATATATATGTTTGTTCTGTTTTCCCACCAAGCAGTGTTTTAAATAACTGATTTGGTTCCTGTTTAAAACATTCTTTAGTGTATCACTGCTATTTTTCTGCTGTTTAAAACATTTTTTAGTGTTTCCTGCATAAAATTGTGTAGCTAGTAGCTGTAGCATAGTCTTGATACTGGTTTGCTGCATCTTGGTCTGTTTGTAGTGGCTGTTGTATTCTGAGCACATTTTCCAAGTCATCTTTGATTGGAAGAGGTCCTTCTGCACCCTTGTGAAAGAAGTGTGCTAACTGGAAACTGTCTGGTGAAAGCTGATTGGTCTAGGGCTTGGAGTAAGACCCTCATTGGTTCTTCTGTTTTTTTTTTTTAAAGTTGTTTTAAGTTTATAACTTCTGGTATTTAAGCTCAGTGTTTAAGATTATTTTTGCTTGTTTGCGTGTTGTGCAGCACCATGCACTACTGCACAATTATGTGCCATAGCAGAACAGATCATTTTGACAATGTTTTCCTTTAGATACAGCTGTAGTACATTAGTGTAGTCCTCATCTTTAGTACATCTCTGATCTAAGAAGTACTGATAGTGAGCTGTGACCTATTAAACCACCAGCTAAAAACCCAGTCAGAAATACCTATCTAGATCAGTCCTGAAAGCACCCACCTTTGTGATAACAGTTCTTCAAACCTAGCATTATGGACAGTTGGACTACTCTTGTTTCTCCTGAGACAGTGTAGCACCTGCCTCATGTACACTGACAGCCCTCTATTAATAACTCACTCTAGTACAGAGTGTGAGAGATGTATCTATACCAAGAATCTTGATCCCTGCTCTCTCACACTCACAACAGTGGATTTTAAAATTAGGAGCACACATAGCACCAGGAATTAACTATTTTCTTTCCATTAAGCCAGTATTAAAATCTTTATAATTTTACATTCGTCTACACATACATATATTCCATCTGTTACATATTTATACCATATAATCATTGACATTCTGCTTCTCAATTTCATATTCCGCATTTTTTTATTTCTTATTGCGTATTTATCAATGAATTTAAATACATTGACTTTATAGCATTTTACAAGTTTTGATCAGTCAAGCATGCGTTTGATTGGTCAGTGCTTGAGTTACTAATGATGTTTTATACACATCAATTGCTTTATACGTACTTTTTAATTTTTGCAATACGTTATACACACATATACATCCTTCATATACATATTGACATATTTATGTTTATAAATGATTACTATTTATGGGGTTTTCTACGTAATAAATTTTATGTTGAAGTAACTTAATTATAATTCATCAGCTGTTTATTTATATTGTTTTTATTAATATTGCCATCAGGCAACATGTTATAAGGTTAGCACCTGTCATACAGGAACTTTTTCTATGTCCGTTTTTTGTAAATATAGACATGCCGTCGTATTTAGTCACCTATAATAACACTATTAAATAGGCGAGCATATATTCCTAATAATCCTTCAAGTTGAGCAAGCATTTTAGTCTGTCTGTGTTTTCAACGTAAACAGTGCTATGTTTCATAAGATGCACATATTTTGTTATGAATGAATATATTTCAGTGTTGTTCATATTTGATCATGTTTTGCACTTGATTTTTTACGCTGAAGTAAGTAATAACAATGAAATATCTAACGATAACATCGATTAATATTGTTACCATGAAGTGCAAGGTCTAGAGTATGTTAATCATACATTTATGCACTTTATTTACGTTTGACATCCCAGTTTGACTATCATCATAAAATGACCTTATATATGGTTTTACACCAAACCAAAAGGGGTCATTTATATACTATGTCGAATAGGTTATCCATTCAATATTTAATACAGTTTTAGTTGATGTATAATCATGTTTTAAAAATCATAAGTAATCTATATTCATTTTACTTATAGAGAAGTTCATTCATTGTTTTAAAAAACAAACATTGAGTTAATTGGCGCAACTGTTTAGCGCTAATTTTTAAACACAGATTTTGCTGTTTCAATTAACTTAGTAAGTTTTCCCGTGCTTCAGCGGATATATATATATATATATGTAACAGTTGTTTTAGATTGATATCTGATGAAGCGTGGACTTACCACGCGAAAGCGCTTATTTTGTGTGTTCAGTTAAAGAATCTTTTTGGATTTTTCGTGAGTTTCAAGAGTTTTTTGACCGGACATCAGTGTTTTATTCAACACTTTGGTACCTGTTTTCCTTGTGTTTGGTGTCTCACTACATTATATACATCGTGTTCCAGTTTTTTGGTGAGAGTACCGTTTAGCAGGGACACCGACTACCTTCTTGCACTCACAACAGTAATAATGAAGAGGCTGTCAACTCACACACCACTACCTCTGCACATAGTACCACTACTCATACACATAGTATGCATCCAACACATAAATCAACATATGCAGAGGTTCTCTCAAAAAACTTACCGAAACACCAGAGACCTCCAAAACAAAAGACTGCTATGACTAATACAGTTCCCACAGCACCCAAGACATATAGCAACACTAGTGCCTCACCTACTAAGCTCTTAAGGTGTAACACTCAAAAAACAAATTTTCTTGTCATTGGAGACACCATAGTGAGAGACACAGATGTCCCACTCTCCAGATTAGATAGGGAGAAAGTCACAGTCAGCTGCCTGTCCAGTGCCAGGATTTGTCAGATCATGCATGCACTCATGTCTCTCAGCAACAAGTAAATTATGACTCTGTCATACCTCATGTTGGAGTGAATGACCTGAGATGTACCACACTGGACTATATAAAAAGAGATATGACTGAGCTGTCTGAGTATGTGTCCCAAATACACAGAAGCAATAAATGGATCTCTGGTAAATCCAGATGACTTCATCAAATAATTGTCAGAAGAAATCACAAAAGTCACTGGAACCACAACAATAAATTTTATTCAAAAGCAAAAGTAGTCAGATAAAACACAGTAATCAGATAAAATGTAAATTTAAAACTTTTGCCCTAAAGGCAACCTGGTACAGGGCCTTAGAGAGTACCCCAGCCTTGCAGGGCTATAATGACTTCCACACCTTTAGACCGCAAAACGAATATGCAAGAACCAGCGGAGGTGGTGTTTCTATATATATTAGAGAAGAATTCACCTCCTGACTAGTTAGACTGGAAAACTCCATGGAGTTACTCCAAGTTCAGATTACTGTGGGTAAGATCCCAATCAAGACATAGCTAGTTAAAGATTTCCCTCAATGGATCATGACATGCTTGAGGACTACTTGACCAAACTGGAGTCAAGCCAGATATTGCCAAACACTCTGGTTATGGGGGATTTCAATTATTCCACCATCAACTGGGAAACCTACTGTAGCCTTAACTCACTAGTGCAAAAGTTCCTTGACTTTGTTAACTCAAATTCCCTGGAATAATCCTCACGTACATGACAAACAGATGCACCACTGCAACTATGGGGTCCTCATAGTTAAATCTGACCACAAATCAGTCACCTTCAAACTGGCACCAACAACAGAACTCACAAAGGGTGATGTCAAACTAAAAAACTTTACCAAATCAAACTATTAGGCCCTAGGGGTAGGTATAAATGCATTCCAAGCCCCACCCTCAGCTAAAAGTGCTAACTACACTAAAGCTTACACTAAAGCCCTGTACAATCACTTGTATAAGTGTATAGACTTGGCTGTTCCAGAAAGAATCAAAGCCAGAGCCCAAAGAAAAAAAGGCCACACTGATGGACATCCAGCATCAACAAACTTTACAACAAACGCAAAAAGTTGCTGTCTAAGAATATTAAGCCAAGGCTCTAACAGTAGAAAAGCACCCTCCTCAGCCTTAACATGCAAATACGACAACATGTCAAATCCTCTAAGGGTAACTTTGAGAAATACTTAGCAATCACAGCCAAGAATAATCATAAGGCTTTTTATATCTATGCATGTAGCTTAAAAGGTAGGACCTAAGCATGTGCCGAATTAATGACTAACAGTATCACACACACTAATCCCACAGAGATAGCAAACCTGCTAGTGGTCAGATTTGGTGAACATTTCACTCCCTTATCCCCTCCAAACTTATCACAAACCTTGCCCCCAACATGCCCCCACCCTCCATCTCCAAAAAGCAGGTCATTAAAGCCTTGTCTAAGGCTAAAACACACAGTCTCTATGGGAACAGTCGGCATCCCAGGCTGTCTTTTAAACAAACTAAAACATGAACTAGCATCCCCATTAAGTAACCTATTCAGTCACAGCCTAACCGCTGTCTTTGTTCCTGCGGGGTGATTCCCCTCCACAAAGGTGGCTTAGCAACAGACCTAGTGAATTATAGACCCATAAGTCTGACCAGCCTCATCTGTAAAGCCAGAACATATCATTATGGACCTCATAAATAAAGATATAGGCAACCTCCAAAGCCTGGATCTGACCCAATTTGGCTTCATCAATGGCAGTTCCTGCCTGTTAAATCTGGTGGATTTCTTCAAACATGTGAACAGGGCCACTGATGAAGGCAAATCCGTGCTCACAGCATACCTTGACTTGGCAAAGGTCTTTGACACAATCCCACATTCAGACATTACAGATAAACTTAGGAAACTGAATCTAAACCCCTTTGTTGTAAGATGGGTTGCCAAATGGCTCACAAACTGGTCACACACTATCAAAGTGAGTGATTCCACATCAACCAGCAGACCTGTCACCATTGGGGTGTATATTATAACACTGAAGTCTTAAAACTTTGAATGTTATAATATCAAACCCTATGCACTGAACACTGAAAATAGCGAAGCTTCAGAATATCAAATACTTTCCTAGGGAAAGTATTCAGTGGGCCATTTCTGCAGCTTCACTATTTCCTCGACTCTGGAGTGAAGGTTACGGACCGGGTTAAGTTAAGTGTGCGAACGAAGGTGAATGTGCGATAGGGACCTTACGGTTAAGGTGCAGGTAAGGTGAGTGTGCGATAGGGACTTTAGGGTTAGGGAGCAGGTAAGGTGAGTATGCGATTGTTAGGGACCTTAGGGTTAGGGAGTAAGGTGAGTGTGCAGTAGTTACGGACCTTAGGGTTAGGGTTGGGTGAAGGTAAATGGATAGTTAATAGTGTATGTATGGTTTAGTGTAGGGTTTTGTGAAGTGTGTGTGTGGATTATTTATTTTGGTGTGCTTGTGTTGGGTGTATGCTTGTCGGAACAGCAAATTTTTTCCCTGGGAAAAATTTTGCTATTCTGAGTGTTCGATGTTATGGTCTTTCGATCTAAATGGTTCGCTATTACAACATTCAAAGTTTTAAGACTTCGCTGTTATAATATAGGCCCCACCATTGGGGGCCCCAGGTTTTAGTGCTAGGCCCCCTACTGTTTAGTATATACTTCTCAGAAGTTCAGGCCAAAACTAAGGGGCTGTGGCTGACCAAGTCTGCAGATGACTGCAAACTGGGTGAAATTACTGAATCCCCAAATGATGTCAGTATACTTCAGGAGAGTCTTACTCAAACCAATCACTGGTGTCTTTGTCACAGTCTCAAACTGAATACAAAGAAATGCATCATCATTCCCTTCAGTAAAAGCAATGTCCCTTCACGCTATCAAATTAACAGCAATACCCTATGTATCTATGAAATGATAAGAGATCTGGGATCACAAGTAGACTGTGACCTTAACTTTGACCACCATGTGTCTACTGTAGTAAAGAAGGCTTTCTACATAGCACACTTGATTAGAAAGGCATTGCCTCTACAGCAAAGGAGGTTATAACCCCTCTATACTTGTCACTAATTAGGCCCATTATTGAGTATAATGCCCCTTTCGGCATGTACTTACAAAGCACCTGCAGCAATTGGAGAGATCTCAGAGGTTTCTAACTAAGAAGATAAAGGGACTCCAGCATGTGCCTTACATAGACCGACTATAGTCTCTGCCACTGTACTCAGTATCATATAGACGTCTTAAGGGAAACTTATGCCTGGCTTACAGAGCAATCTCCGACCCAAATCTAATGAATTTGCTGCACATGAGTAAATCAAACAGGACTAGAGATACCCATTCAAGGCACCTAAATATGGCCTGTGACTTGAATAGGACATGTTGGAGGAATAGATTTGTCTCCCAGTGACTGCCGCATATTTGGAATAGGCTACCAATTCATGTGAAGCAGAGCACCTCTATGACACTCTTCAAAGGGAACCTGGATGAATGGATGGGGCACCATACATTCTTACCAGGGATTGTACCCCAACCTTTCTGGACACAGGCAGTGATTAATAAATACAATCCTGGGTATTGACTAGAGTATCTATGGTACTACATTGGGGTGAAACAGCTAGACTTGAAATGACCTCCAGGTGGATAGCCTATTAACTTCCTATGATCCTAGGATAAATAGGTACATATGCATGCATATGCACCCTTTACTTACTGAAACTGGCTTTCACTGTGCTTTCCATTATACTGAATATATATCAAGTGTTAGCGCTAAAATGTATCCAGACACTTTAGTCAGTAGTATATGCATACAACATCATGAATAAGAACAATGTGTAACTAGTTAGCAGCATTATGACACCCCTCTTGATTACAGTGCATTTGTCACTGTGACTGTGAAATGAAATATAGCAATATCATAATCTAATTACTTAAATGCTGTTTCAAATAAACTAATATTCAATGTCCACTTGAAACAGACACTTGTCACAAAGTGTATGTGTTACAGTCAATGTGCTGAAAATGCTTGTAAGGAGAGGTCAAATGTGAATGTTGCCAAATATAGGAGATGACAGAAGTACAATCAAATTTGTTTTGTTAAGATAAGTGTTGATTTTGGTTGTTAATGCTGATACACTGGGATATACTGAATGTTTTGGCATTATGGGTGGGGGTAGGAGTGTTTGAGGGTTAGGGTTAGAGCAAGGGCTAGGTAAGGGGATAGATTTAGCATTGTGTCTGTGTAGTAGTACATGTAGTATATGTTTATTGTTTTGTTTATTGGTAATGTTGCAGAAAGGGGGTTTCCTAAGTTAAGGTATGTGGTTAGATTAATGGGCAGAAGGAGAGTTAGGGTCAGCATGCATTAGTAAGGTGGGGCAGGAGGGCAAAGTTAGTGGTAGTCTTTTTTGACTGACTGAAGAATGAAACTATTTTAATTTTTCAGTTAGTTGTTCCTGCAATTTCTGTAGGGTGAGTTTCAATAACTTATGTTTGTTTACTTTGTATTCAAATATTAGGTGCTTTCAACATTTTGACATATATATTCATGCATTTCTCTTTCTCTCTCTATATATATACATATATCTATATAGCTATATATATATATATATATATATATATATATATATATATATATATATATATATATATATATATATATATATATATATATATATATATATATATATATATATATATATATACACACACACACACACACATATATATATATATATATATATATATATATATATATATATATATATATATATGTATATATATATAGATATAGATATATAAATATGCAAACGTTTCACTATATGCACTTCCAGATTATGTCCTAATTAGTATGTATAATGTCACGGATACCTATCAAAAGATCGACAAGCGAAAATAACGAAAGTCACTCCACCGACAACTGAAATAACCGACAGTGACAGGCGTTTACCAGGTAGGGGTGTAAATTAACAAGCCTACCATGGTTTAGTAAGTGTGGCAGTGTTATGCATGTGTGGTAGGCATGAGTAGCGAATTTACACCCCTTACCTGGTAAACGTCCGTGGTTTGCGATGTCGGTTATTTCAGTTGTCGGTGGAGTGACTTTCGTTATTTTGACTTTTCGATCTTTTCATAGGTACCCAATGTCACACGTCTGAATCGAAGATCTGAACGTATTTTGTTCTTAATTTCAATATTCTCATAATAAACCTATATATATATATATATATATATATATATATATATATATATATATTTATATATATATATAGAGAGAGAGAGAGAGAGAGAGATATGGATGTCTCCAATTTAGTTGAATGCAATTTAATCAAAGAACAACTTTGTGTTTTCAAATGATAGTAAACCCACTCAGTTAAATGGAAATTTGGTTGAAAGTCCATTTCACTGAATATGAGATAGCTACACGTATGTCTATAATACAAATGTAGAATGTGTAGCTTTTCTTGATGCTAACTGCTACCTGGGTATATCGTTTTATTCATGTGTTGGCAATGGTTCCCTGTGTGTGGTATTTACACCTTTCTCCACCGTTGTACAACCGTGAAGTTAATATATTCAAGTAAGAAGGATGTGGGGGCAAGGACCCCAGGTGGGGGTGCAAGAGGACTTGCCCCCTGCAAAACCTCTTTAAAATATATTTTCATTTATCATTTTGACTGCATATTTCACTTATTTAGCATTTGACTATGTGGTGTTTGAATGAATTGACCTTTCAGCCACTTTGAAGTAATTAGTTGTGATTCAGTGAAGTGGTCATTCATGATTATGACTGTGGAGTGCTGCTACAGGCCATTGCTGATGCACCTAAGAGGATGGGTGAAGTTTAAATACATTTATTTATCCTTTGTGCTGACTGGTTTAGTCCCACTAGGCAAGTGGCTTCTTTTCAGGGAAGACCCAAGATGGTATTTATACATAGCAATGTCAGTGAAACAAGTTCCACCAATGATAAAACTAACCAGAGAGGAAGACCTTGAGGCTACATGGTAGCCTTCAAGCAGACCACCAACCAGAATGAATGGATGAGGTCATAGTGAGTGGGCTAAAATCTTCTCAGCCCAGCTAACTGAGGAGCCCTTAAAGGCTTTCTTGGGCATTGGAGGGACTAAATATCAGTGTTATGAGATAGCAAAAATGGCATTGTTAGACAGCGCTATTGTTACCTGTGAGACACAAGCTCAAAAGTTTCCTAGCTGGACATTTTCTCCTAAGAAAATGGTAACATCTAAGTTATGTGTTGTAATGCATGTATTTAAACTATGATTAGTTCCTGGGAGTCAGTATTAAATGTGAAAATGACAGAAATGTTAACCATTAGTAATGTTAAAAGGACTCAGTCTGCTACTGTAAAAAAGTGGGGTTTCAAAGTGACCATAAGGACTGTGAAAATATTGTTTAACTGTTGCAGAGAGTTTTATGCTATGAAATAAAATTTAAAAATGAAGGGTTTAGACATATAGTAGAGTATGTGCCAAATTCTGGTAACAAACAAAAAATGTAAACTACAGCTATACTAGGTTTTAAATAAGGAAAAAGGGGTCATATAACTAAATGTAGTACTATTGATGGTAACCCCGTGTAACTGTGAAGGCTGTAACCATTGAAAATCATGCTGTTATGTATATTGATCCTAAGGAATATAATAAGTTGTGTGCAAGAATAAATGAGTTAGCTTTCTGATGTTGTATTGCTGCAGATTTTTAAATTGATGGTATTTAGCCACAGGGACTACGAGACTTAGGTAATATGGTTAGACGTGTATTAAGGCACAGTAAGCATGTAAAAAGAGACCCTTACTAAAAACATAACTGAAGTAGTCTGCATCCATAAAGATAGGAAACAGTATCCCATTATTCATGCAGAAATACAGTCTGTGCTTGGAAAGGCAGTTCAACCTGTTGCTGTAGTTCCAAATTTAATACACATTATGATAATAGGGAAGACTTTCCCCACTTTAAAGATTGGCTGAGGCAAGAAAAAGAAGGCAATCACTTTGATAGGTCACCTTCCTAGAGTAGGGAGGGGAACCAGCAAGTAAATACATTTACAGATACATCTCTACCTGACATGGAAATGATGGGGAGAGCAGCAATCAGACCCACACATAAGAGAGCATGAATCCAACAAAGATCAAGTAATAATCATAGAAAGAACTAACGGTACAAAAATGTGGTTAAGGACACAGGGAGAAGAAAAAAACCTACACCATTTGTACATGTGCCAGCACACACCTATGGGAAAGCATCCAAAAACTGCAGAACCAGTAAAGGGAAGGAAGGAAGTTATGGAATAAAATATTACATTCTGAAAATGTTACAAATCAGGGAGTAGAAGTATCATTGTAGTCTGAAAGTGTTGCAGACAAGGGAGAACAAACAACTAGCAGAAATGAAGAGAATGAATCACTCACTAAAAGGATGTTTTCCAAAGTAATGGATTTAGGAGGTATGAAAAAATGCACAACCAGAGCAGAAGTCTAAACTTTCTGTCAGACTAAAAATAAAGCTCCAGAAATGGAAAGTTTTAAACAGCGGGGAAAGGTATGTGAGGAAGGTAGAGTGAGTAAATATAAGGAAATACTTCACTAATGTAGTATAAAAGGGAGAAATGGTATGTGGTCAATGATCTAACCTCATTTCTAAATAAGTGCAAGGCAGAACAATCAGGTAAGGGAAGATACTTGGCCGCATGTATGTAAGTAAAGAAAACAAGTGAAATTGAAAAATCAGACTGAGGCAGAAATAGAGAAACATAGAGAAGAAAATACAAAGGAGAGGGTTGTGTTTACTGAGAGACAAGGAAATCTTCAACATTGCCCTAATTATATTTATGTTGATCCTAAATTCAAGAACACTAAAAACAAAGAGTGTTCTGTGCATCAGGTTTATAAAGGAAAAGAAAAAGAAAATAGAATTAGGTAGAAGTAATAACTGACACTAAAGAATATTGGCATGATCTGCTTTTTAGGAAATGTTAAATACTAACATCCTAGTACCTGCACTGGTAACAGAAAAGACACTGCCTTCTGCTTCATGACAGACTGATCCTGAACAAATGCCAGAGCCTGCTAACCTCCTGGCAAGCCAGACAGACTTAAAAAGGTTCAATGAGTAGACAATACTTTAAGCAGAGCAAAAAGAATATATAGTTAGAGATAAAGGGGAAGAAGTCAAACAAAATATTCCTAATTCCTCCCAATACTTTGAGGTAGAACATGACTTACTGTACAGAGGAAGGAAAGACAGAGAGAAAATAGTATGAGCACTATTATAGCCCAAACATATAGAAACCTAGTGCTGATGTTCAGAGCTAGATCCTGCTCAAATAAGCAGGGTAATGGACCAGCCCCCTCCCACTCACAGCCATTACAGTGTCCCATTGCTTGTTTGCCTCTTCCCAAATTTTCATATCTGTCAGTGTAACTCTTTTCTTCTTTACTTTTACAATCATAGAGATTTGGATTTCATTTAAAAGCTTTTATTTGAAATTTTATAGAAAAAAAAACACTGACAACCATTTTCTGAACAAAACACTCACACTGAAAACAGACTTGGCATGAGAAACAGTAAATTTCTCTTCCCTTAAAACTCACATTTAGTGAAAATTCATCTGGCAAGCCAAAATGCTGGACAACATTTTCAAACATGACAGTTGCCCAATGCTTATGGCTGAAAGGTTGGGTATGGCAAGCTTTTGACCACATTAAATGTAGCAAGAAGATACTGGTAAATTGCACTTTCAGCTGGAGCCAGATAAAGGACATCCTTTTCAACACCAGAAGGCCTATTCTACTGTCCTTCCTTTTGGACTACATGGTGCCCCTGCTAACTTTAAAAAATTAATGGACAAAGTCATAAACCCCATGTCAAATATGTTGCTTACCTAGACAATGTGATAATATATTCTGAGGGCTGCTACTCCAAGTATTCTCCCTAAGGTACACACTGTAGTAAACTCTCTGCAACAACGCAGGTTAACTGTTACTGACAGAGAATGCTTGCTGAGCTGTTCACGAAAATATTACCTCCTTTGCCAGGAATTCCCATTGGTGTCAGACCATACTCCTTGATGTGGTTAAATTAGCAGGAGGATGCAAACACAAAGCTAAATAGGTAGACATTTTCCTTACAACCATCCATATTCACTGTACAGCACAGACCAGGCTTGACCATTTTCAATGCAGATTGCCTATCTTGGGCTCACAATGTTTCTGGAAGTTGCTATGTGGATTAAAGTTGTGACTAACATACAGATGGTTTTTTTTCTGAAGTTAGAAACCCAAATGGGTTTTCATTATTTTGCTTGTGGTTGACTATATAAGCCAGAACTTTGCATATGTCCGGACACCATTGTCTTATAGCGTAGTGGTTCTTGTTAAATTGTATGTCAAAATAATGTGAAATAGGATAGGCATAAAAGAATGGAAATAAGGATGTTGTAAATATTATATATAAAACCGTTGTGCTACATTTAGCAAATAAAATTAGAAGTTATGTACCTACCATAACGTTCCATGTTAGTTGTCTTCTCTCGCCTTCTTTCTTGCTGGATGGGTTCGGAACCGATCCTCGGCTCCGACTCGGCACTTGCTTTAGCTCGAGAACTCCTTTTACCAGCTCAAGGCAACCCTATATCCCATGATGCAAGGCGGAACTACCTCAGATCTCGTTTGGCAGCTAACCTACCCTGCTAAAGACTATCCTAACATAATTAGGAACAAAGGTTCCTAAAGGAAGTCCTCACAAAAAGGCTCAGGAGGAAACAATCTAATAGGAACTCTTCAAGATCTGTCCAGGCCAGGGGGAAGGAGGGAGGGACGCAAGAAAGAAGGCGAGAAGACAACTAACATGGAACGTTATGGTAGGTACATAACTTCTAAATGTTAAGTTGTCAATCTCGCCTTCATTCTTGCTGGATGGGACCGCGTCCCTAGCACCTGTATCCCGGGTGGCTCAATGGAACAGACTCTTGAGAACTGTGGAACCAAAACTGGCCCTATCTCTGGAGGCCAAGTCCAACTTGTAATGAGAGACAAAGGTATGAGGCGTGGCCCAAGTAGCTGCTGCACAAATGGTATCAATGGGTAGTCTATCCTGAAAGGCTGCAGAAGTGGATAGACTCCTGGTTGAGTGTGCTTTTGGCTTAGAAGATAGTTGTTTGCCTCTGAGAGAGTACACATAGGAAATGGTGGAAGTCAACCATCTGGATAAGGTCACTTTAGAAACTGGAAGACCCATCCTGTTTTCTGCATAGGAGACGAACAATTGGTCCGATTTTCTAATTTGTTTAGTTCTATGCAAATAGTATCTGAGCTGACGATGGACATCCAAAAAATGCAGTTTCTGTTCAGCTCTGTCGGAATAGTTAGGGAAAAAGACTGGTAGATCTATAGATTGGTTAATATTGGTTTGAGATACAACCTTGGGGAGAAAGGAAGGGTTAGTTCTTAATGATACTCTGTCCTTATGAAAAACCAGATAAGGTGAACGAATGCAGAGAGCTTGAATCTCGGAAACCCTTCTTGCAGAAGTGACAGCCAGTAAAAATATAGTTTTCCAAGTCAATAACTTCAAAGAACATGAAGCAGACGGTTCGAAGGGAGGTAGTATCAAGGATGCCAACATTAAGTTTAGATCCCATTGCGGAGGAGGATGCTTTATAGGTGGTTTTAGGAGAAAAACTCCTCTCAAAAGGCCTTGCATAATCTATGAGACATAATGTTATTGTCATGCAAGCCAACATGATACTTGGAAATAGCAGCCAGTTGTACTTTGACTGTAGATGACGAGGATCCTGAATGAAAAACCTCCGCCAGGAAATCTAAAACAGAATGTACAGGAGCAGTAAAGGGATCAATATTTCTGGAGTTTGCCCAAATAGAAAAACGTCGCCACTTGCTAGCATAAATAGTCCTAGTGGACGACTTCAAAGAAGACACCAAAATGTCTCTGACTGAGTCAGAAATCATTGGTAGCCTGGCTAGGGAAGGAAGTGGAGCAACCAAGCAGTGAGGTTGAGAGAATGAATGGCCCGGTGCTGCTGACCCGACTGGTGGATCAAGAGATCCGGAACTGGGTCCAGATGCCAGGGCTGCACCAGAAGGTGACGATGCAGAGACGGAAACCAAATTTGTCGAGGCCAATATGGAGCAATGAGGATCAATTTGGCTCTCAAAACGGTGGCTTTCTGAATGACTTGTGGAATCAAGGGAAAAGGAGGAAAAGCGTAAAGAAGTCCCCGAGGCCAATCCTGGGTTAGAGAGTCTCTCAGGGGTTGGCCTGGAAGGGGAAAGAGAGTGAAATAGTCTGGGCACTTGTTGTTTTGAGGGGTAGCAAAAAGATCGCAACAAGGAGTGCCCCACTTCAGAAAAATCTGATCCACTACAGATTGATTGAGAGACCACTCGTGAGGCATCAGAATAGATCTGCTCAGCCTGTCCGCCAATAGGTTGGACCTGCCGGGGATGTGTGTTGCTATCAGAAACCGCTGAGAAGAGATCGCCCATTGCCAAAGTCTGAGAGCTTCTCGACATAACGGATAGGACCTGGTTCCGCCCTGTTTGTTGATGTACCAGACCACGGACATGTTGTCCGTTTGTACTGCAATAGTCCCCGTGGGAAGAAAGTCGTCGAGGGCTTGCAACGTTAAAAGCACTGCTCTCATCTCCAGGACATTTATGTGCAGATGGTATTCTATGGGTTGCCATGTCCCGTGGACCATCCTGCCCTGATAATGCCCCCCCACCCGATCAGAGAGGCATCCGTAGTGACTGTGGCAATTGGAGGAGGGGGAATAAAGGGTCGGCCCTGATGAAGAAGAGGGGAAGATATCCACCAGTCCAGATGAGCCCTGCACGACTGTGTGACTAAGATTTCGTGTCTCATCAGAAGACTGTGGTATGACCACTGCGTGAATAACATCCACTGCAGGAGACGCATGTGGAAGCGAGCCAGTGGTAGAAGAACAATGGCCGCAGCCATAAGACCTAGAACCTTCAGGACAAATCTGGCTTTGATCTTGTTGCTTTGTAATAGAAGCCGAACAAATTTTTGGATGTCCAGAATTCTTTGATCTGTTAGTCTGGCTAACATTTTGACGGTGTTTAATTCTGCGCCTATAAAGGTGATAGATTGGCAAGGCAGCAGAGAAGATTTTTCGAAATTTACTGAAATTCCCAAATTCCTGCAAAGCTGTAGAGTGTAGTCTCTGGACTGAAGAAGCTGACACTTGGTGGTGGTGGAGAGGAGCCAGTCGTCCAAATAAGGAAACACCTGGAATCCTAGACGTCTCAGGTGAGCTGTGACCACTGCCATGCATTTGGTAAACACTCTGGGGGCTGAAGTGAGGCCAAAGGGCAGTGCTCTGAATTGGTAATGACTGGTCCCTAGCCGAAAGTGGAGAAACCTTCTGGAGCGTCTGTGAATCTTTATGTGATAGTACGCATCCTGAAGGTCTATAGAGCACATCCAGTTGTCCTTGCCCAGAAAGGGCAGAATGGACTGAAGCGTGACCATCCGGAATCTTGCCTTCTTGACAAATCTGTTTAGATTGCTCAGGTCTAATATTGGTCTCCAATCTCCTGTCCTTTTGGGGACCAAAAAGAATCTTGAGTAGACGCCGGATCCTACCTGGTCTGCCGGCACTGTCTGGACGGCTCTTTTTTCTAGGAGTTTTGAAACCTCCTGTTCTGCCAAATCCCTTTGACCGGGTGAGATGTCTGGAAGGGATTGTAGAGGTACGGGAAACCTTTTGAAGGGGATTTTGTAACCCTCGGATATAATCGACTGTACCCACATCTCTTGTGATAGGGATTGCCAGGCTACTGGGTACAGTGAAATCCTTCCCCCGACTGCCTCCAAGGGTGGACAGTCGGGCAACACCTCAGGGATGCTGAAAGGGCTTCTCAGGAAGAGACTCCCTGTTGCCCTGGTTCTGTGGACCCCCTCTGCCTCTAGGGCGGCGTCTATTATTGTTACCCCCTCTGCCTCTGGGGGTAAACTGACCACGTGTGTCCAGTGTAGCTCCTTGGGCTTTACGGAACCACATCTTCCCCCCCTTCTGACCCTTGGGATATGGTCTAGAAGGAGTGGAAAATTGGACTCCAACGGCAGAAAGAGTTTTACCGTCCTGCTCACACCTGGTCAAGGTATCCTTCACCTGAGGTCCGAACAAAGCTGAACCATCAAAGGGGGTATTCGTGAAGGACGCCTTAAAGGGGTCCGCAAAATTACACAGCCGCATCCAGGCTTGGCGTCTAAGAGCAACTCCTGTGCCCTGGCCCTGCTCGCTCCATCGGCCGCATAAGATATGAGCCGCATGGAGGAGTTAGATATGGAATTCAGGATAGCAAGCTGTGAGGCAATCTTTTCCTGAGCCCCAGCAGCAGATGGATCCTGGACAACTTCACCCAGTTCTTTGAGAACATCTCGCTGAAGCCTGGTGAAGTGACAAAGATAATTCAGCGAACGCATAGCAAAGGTTGCTGAAGAAAACATCCACTTTCCATACCTGTCTATGGTCCTAGACTCCTTGTTAGGAGGATGGACAGGTACTGAAGGATCCGCCAGTTCCTTCTTAGTGGCCGCCGCCACCACCATAGCATCCACAGAGACACCCTTGGAAAAGAACTGTTTGTCCGAAGGGGCCGTGATGAATTTGGATGGTCTTCTGGGGACAGGTTCCACAGAATCTGGAGCCGCCCACGCCTTCCGAGCCACTACCTGCATAAGTGGGTCGAAAGGCGGAGACACCCAGGAGGTGGAGGGTCGGGATCCAAAAGCCTCCAGGTATACCGACTCATCCTCAGAGGGGTCAATGGAGGGCCAATTCCCCCTCTGTTTGAGGAGCTCAAGGATGTCTGAAAAGGAGACATCCTCAGAGGGGGACCGTGGGGAACCCTCCGACTCATCTAAGTCAGTATCAGATGTAGTAGACTCAGGGGAGTCTGTGTGTTTCCTCTTACACGTCCTCTTCCGAGGGGGTTCCCCTGCAGGATCAGGAGAAACCTCGGAAGAGGAGGAAATTCCCAGTGGGGAAACCTGGGGCGATGGATCCCTGGGCCTGTGAGCAAGAGGCTGGCAAGAGGCATCTGCAGGCACTGATGAGGGAGGAGCTAGAGGGATGGACCGTTGACCAGGCTCAGAGGCCAGGACACTCCTCATCACCTCAAAGGCTCCTCTCCCCGGGAGGCCGGAATATCCCCACTCCGAAGAAACAGGAATTCCCGGCTCCAAAGAGAGAGAAGGCTCAGAGGCCGATGTCGGCGCCGAGCTTACCAAAGCCGAAGCCCCGAGAGGGAGAGCGGGGTCGGACAAGGGTCCGATGCCACTAGCCCCCTCGGAGCCGACAGTGGAAACCCGATGACCGGATCCCTCCAAGGAAGGTCTCAGGGAGGAGATCAGAGCCGAGGACGACGGTGCCGAAGGATGTATCGGCTCCGGCATCGAAACAGTCGCTGTCCCGAGAAGCTCCGGCTCCGAACTCTGGTGTGGAGTCGGAGGAGGGAGTTCAAGGATTGGGACTATAGCCGAAGTCTGTTGAGACGGGCTATGGAGCATTTGGGCCAGTGCCTGAGACTTCAACAGCCTGCTTACCACCCTCTCTAAGTCGTGGTCAGACAGCCTGGAAGATCTCGAAGATCGGCTCCGATGGCTCCGCTCCGACAAAAGAGGAGACCCCGGAGCCAAGTGGATACTCAGTATTGAAGGGGACCGAGATCTCTTTCGGGTCGAAGCCATCGGAGCCGAAGTCCCCTGAACTCCAGATGGAGCCGAGGGTTTCGGCCCGATGCTGGATAAAGTGTCGGCTCCAGCCAGAGCCGACAAGGCCACAGTAGTCAAGGTATCGGAGCCAGCCGGCGCCGAACCTACTACTTCAACAGAAGATGCATCGGTTCCAGCCGGAGCCGATCTCGGCTCCGACGGAGCCGGAGCCACCGGAGGAGGCTTGGATACTGAAGCCTGAGCCTTCGGTGGCTTAGGAGGTTTCCCTGACCCTGATTTAGGGGGAGAACCTTCTGGCTTAAGTAAGCCTCGGAGGATAAGCTTATTCCTCCTTTCCTGTAGGACTCTCTGGCTAAAAGAGTGACACAAAGCACAGGAGTCCTGCAGGTGCAAAGGCCCCAGGCAATAAACACAAGAAGTGTGACCGTCTGTCAGAGACATTTTCTGACAGCACTGGTCACACTTCTTGAAGCCTGAGACCTTGCCTTCCTTAGACATGTCCTAGGAGGAAGAAACACAGACAAATCCCCACAAACACACAAATTAATCCCCTACACAAACACACAGGAAGGGAATAACCAATGGGGTTTTAGGCCTAACTAAAAACTTTAGACTAAGGTTATAAAAAAAAAGGATAAAAGTTTGAAAACAAGGGAATAGGGTGGGCTGTAACTCACTACATGCTAAACTATCACTAAAAAAGGGAAAAATAAATCCCTAACTAAGCTTTTTCTTATTTCACCAAGAAATCACTTACCTCAGCTGGCAAAGGAGACCTCTTTCGCTAAGCGGCAAATGAGATCTGAGGTAGTTCCGCCTTGCATCATGGGATATAGGGTTGCCTCGAGCTGGTAAAAGGAGTTCTCGAGCTAAAGCAAGTGCCGAGTCGGAGCCGAGGATCGGCTCCGAACCCATCCAGCAAGAATGAAGGCGAGATTGACAACTTAACATCTGTTACTTTAAATAGAGCTATTACTTTAAAAATGCAAGGACCTTGCTGTGTTACTTAGAGTATGTTCTTATAGGTTTGTTAGTTAATATAGTCAATCAGTGGAATACAAACAGGAGGTTTGAAGTACGTTAGTTCAGAGTTGCTGGCGCTTCCTGGAGCAGGATTTTGTAACTGGAACTGAGTTGCTGGCCCTTCCTGGAGCAGGATTTTGTAAATGGAACTGTGGTTCTGAATGAAGTACTACACAGTAAAGAGATACCTCAAGGAAGACACCAGAATGAAGTGATACATCTTTCATGCATAAAGAATACCAGAAGAAAAACAGCTGTTGGGAGGCTCATTGAGACTTGCTAAGAGAAACTGTATCCCTGCTGAAAAGGGCAATGGTTAAAAGTACTTTAAGTTGTTTATTCATTCTACACGATTATATGGACACAATCTGCTTTTTTTCTATTTGTAGTCAATAAAACCATGATATGAAGTCTTATACACTGGTGGTCTCTGCTGCATTTTATATTCCTTCTTATACATGTGGTGACATGTTAGTAAATACATATTGTTTAATGTATTACATAGTTTTGACAATGGAATGTGCTGTCCTGGAAAAGGGATAAAATACATCCAAAATGTGTGTTGCTATGCAATATACCTTAAAATATATATTGTTGTGTATGGAACTGCTCTTGTGCCTAGGTAGCTAAGCAACAATTTGTATTAGTCAAATAATTTAACTTAACTGCCAATTAATCCTATAAAAAAGAAGCTGCCTGAATTCAAGAACACAGGAAGTTAGTTTCCCAATGAGGGAACACATTTATGAAAAGTCTGGAATTGTGGAGTTTGAGTCCAGTCAGAGCAGTATGCTGACTGTACCTGTGGATGCACCTATTTTAGAGATGAGCTTGAGTGAGGCTTGTAGTATTGGACTTCTCCTGTGATAAAAAGAGCCTATTTCTTGAAGGGGCTATGCTGATTGAATTTGTGATTAATGTACATTTGTTTGCTTGTTTGTTTCTGAAGTTGCAAAACCAAGTGAACTGCCATCATTTTGCTTGTGGTTTACTATATAAACTTCGACTTTGTGCATGTCCTGCCACCACTGTCTTCTTAGAACCCAATCTGGTAGACTATATAGTAGGCATTTTGGGCACAAATCTATGCACGAAGTTACAAGTTACTGTGATTCTTCTATTCATTTGGAGACTGCTGAGGAGTTTCACTTCTTGAAACTGTGTTCCTGTTTAGTGCTGAGAATTTTTTTTTTCATTTCCAGGAGTGCAACTGTCTGTCCCTAAACCAACTTAACTGTTTGCACCCTTAGTGTGCAACTGCAATTAGAGGATAACTCATAGTAGGGAGTTTTGGGTTGCTTTAAGCTACGCAGATGTTTAGACTGTTAAACCCAACAGCAGTAAGGATTGACAAAAATGACTAATTACTTTTTTCTCCATGGATTTATAATATGTTCAGTACTGATGTTAAAGTGTTTGTAAGCTACGTAAATCACACTACAAAAAGTAAGCATAAAACAATGTAAAATGCTCAGTAATGAGATAAACTGCTTTTTGCCTAACAAGAAAGGTTGCTTGACAAGGCCTTTATAAAGGGCATACTTTAAAACTATGTTCATTGTAAAAAGTAATAACTAAGCTTATACTAAGACTGTTAAAATATGGAAAATAAAATTGTGCAGAATGTTTAGTCTAAATCTAGGAGAATTCAATATAAATTAAATAAAACTGTGATAAAGGGAAAGGTTAAATCCACTAGGAATGCTGTGGCAAGTATGTGCTAGTACTGATAAGGAAAAAAAAGCAACAATTATATACTTTAAGATATATACACTCAGAACCAAAATGGGGGACAGCATCTTAATGCATTATCAAATACCTCTCCTAATAATGGAGGAGGTATTGCTTAGATTGCCTAATAAAAATAATATAATCTTCTATGGAGACTTAAAGCTTTGCTTTGTTAGAAAATATTGATGTTTAGGCAGTAAAAAAGAACACTGGATCTGAAGTAGAAAAGACAGAAGCATTTGGAGGAGGTAGGTGCCCCTTGATAGATTATCCTATCAATGTGGAGAGGGGAACCAGCAAGAGAATCAGCTTACAAATAAGCATTTGCCCAATTTCAAAAAAAGGGAATCAAATAAGCAGATGTACATACTGAAATCTATGAACCCAAACAAAGATCTATATATACTATTGAAAGCTCTAATAATATAAATACTGCCTTGAAACCAAGAGAGAGAGGAAGGATATACATCATTTAAAGTGGAGTATCAGTGTATCACTACAATATGGAAACTTGTAGGAGAATAACCAGTAAGAAGAAAGAACTTGCACAGTAAGAAGTAGCCTGCTGTGATACAGCAGCATGTAAAAGCAAAATATGTAGAGATAAGAGATTTAAATATTAAAAATCTATAGTCAGCTGTAATACAGCAACATGAAAAAAACAGAATTTGTAGAGAGAAAGAATTTTCACATCAGATATTAAAGTGTGCTAAGACAGAACAGTCTACAAAAACAGAATCTGTAGAAGTGAAAGACATGTACATTAAAACATTGCAGCTTACTATGACAGAGTAGAACTCAAGAGTCAATCCAAATGGGAGGAAGATATTCACCCACTAGGCCCCAAAACATTGGCCAAATTGGTTACTGCAGCCTGGAAATTTTGCAGGACAGAAAGTAGAAGTGGTTTGCAGAACTAAAGTGAAGGGACTACTCACTAAGAGAGTGTATTTGAAGGAAGTAAACTTAGGAAGTAAGAAAATGCATAACTTGGACATAATTTTAATGTTATGTCAGGATAAAACAGAAATCACCAAAAGGGAAGAACTTTAACCAACAAGTGAGTGTTGAAGCAGAGGGGTTTACCAGTAAATATGTGGCACTAATATAATGAAAGAGATAGGGATAATACCCAAACAAAGTTTTAAGCCAATTACTGTTAATGCAGGACAGAAGTATCAAGACACTAGGCAGCATGCAACTATAAGTAATGAAATAGGAACTGTAAATAAAACAAGTCCTGAGGTACCATTTTCAGAGGGAACTAGAGAAGAAAAAGTAAGTAAAATATTGGTATTAATTCACCCTGAGGAAGAAAGACATCAACTTAGAAAAGAAAAAGGCAGTGAAACAGGCATTTCATTCACCTTGGGATAGAAGGCAGGAATGCAGAGAGAACAACAAAAAATGGATTATAGCACATGCTGTGAGACAAGATCACATTCAAATCAGCCGTAGCAAGATCCCTTCTCAGCCAAAACACAAAAGCTCTAGACAGAAAGAATTAGATGCCGTGTATCAAGTTTGGAAAGAAATGTAACTGAGCTTAAAACACAAGACCTCTAAGAAAAAGAAGAGGAATCTGAGTATCGGTGTAATGAATGAAAAAAAAACTTAAAAGTTAAACGTAGAGTTTAAATAAAAGGACTAAGAAACATGGCCATAGTTTGAGCAACAGAAACTCAAAATTGTAAGAGACATCCTTATATGAACTAAAAATTAACCTGTAAGAAATTATAATGTAAAAAGTCAGCAGAAGTCAGAAGTTCATACAGAAAGTTACAAGGAGTGCTAACACTGACACAGAGGGGATAAAAGAAGGAAAAGAAAGGCACTTGAGTGAGGACCCTCGGAACAGTCAGTACAGAGGAAGATGTTGTTATTTGTTTTTCGGCTTTTTCCGGGTAAGGGGTCACCACAGCGGAACTCTGGTCCACTAATGATTGTCAGTAGATTTTTTATGAAATGCCGAGGTGCCAGCTCAACGCCCAACCTTCAACAAAGGCACACCCATTTACACGCACGCATGTCTTTCGAACGCTACCCAACCACGGGGAGGCCATGCAGACTCCACACAGAAGGCACTCCCAAGCCATGCCAAGAATCGAATGGGAGGACCTCTTGCTGTGATGTAACAATGCTACCGCCGTACCACCGCATCATTATTCAGTACAGAGGAAGATAGTTATAGGAATTCAGGGTTCAAGCCCATTTCTACTAGTGTAAAGCAGAGAATGCAACTAAAATTGGACTCAAATGAACAGCAATCTGTTCAAGAAAAAAAAGCAAAACAAGTGATATAGTTTATTCAGAGATACCATTTGCGGTATAATGCCAACATAAAAATGGAAAAGGAGCATGAAAGAGTGGCATCCATGAAAGTGAGAGAGAGAGAGTGAGTGAGAGAAACCTAAAAGAAAAGAGGGTGTTTGAAAGACCTGTGCTGATGGCAGAAAAAGTGAAGTGAAGGTGATTTCTCTTTTACAGTGTAAGACATAGGAGAAGTTGTAGTGCCAGTATTCTTAGGGAAAGAAGCTATACTTATCAGCTCCAGGCAGTTTATTGAAAAAGTTACTCAAGGTTAGTGGACTTAGCAGTAAGCCAAAACATTTTAGAATGGTACATGACTTGTTTTGTCAGGGAAATTTGTTTTCCAGAGCAGCAAGTCAGAATCAGAGTAAAAGGATGGAGGAGCAGAACAATGAAGTATTGAAATGTGGAAACGTGTAATCAAAGTCCTTTAGAAGGAACAGATAGTGAGGTTAATAGCAGTAATCCAGAAGCTTTGTATACCAGCAAGTACTTAGAAAACTAATATAGTATGCAGGACAAATGTAGTGTGTACACAGCATTCCCTATGAAAAAAGGAAATTTGTTAAGCGTATAAAGAAATTAGCCAACCAAATGGGCTGCTATCATTTTGTTTGTGGTTTAGTAAATAAACTTGTTTGTGTATAGCCAAAGGGATTACATTCTAGCACATTGATAACTACAATCTTCAACATTTAGAATATCGAAATAAACTGACTGCTCACACAGCTGATTAACTCCTCACATCACTGAATCATACCCAGAATGAAAAAAAGAAACTACAAAAGTTTCATTTTCTGATCTCTAGGCAACATTCCAGATCCACTCCCACAACATGCACACAATCACACCATACCTCTCTGAGGCCCACCCACTTCCCCTGATGTGGGCCTCAACCCCAACTCCATATATTAATATATATTATCTCTAAGGATGCACAACAGTAACCAAGATGAAAATATCACTACAGTGCAATAGTCGACTAACTGGATATCAACTATAGTACATGTCAGTGAACTGAGCCGTGAATAAACAAGAAGAGCTCCACAGCTCCAACAGCTGTTGACATAATGAAATGTTGACATTACAAACTAAACCCAGATATATATATATATATATATATATATATATATATATATATATATAGATAGATAGATACATAAATATATATATATACATATATATAAATATACATATACGCAAGTACATTATTTATACATATATACCACCAATATAACAAATTTTCAACTGTATAAAGCCCTGACTTCTATAACACTGCAAAAAAAAAAAAAAAAGAAAAGCTAAAACAAGTGTTTTTTTTGGCATGTATGAGTGGACAAGCTCCCAACCCCCTGAACATATAAATTCCAAATGTATAGTGGCACAAAAACATAGAAATCAACAAAACCCTAAAGAAAATAAAATAAAACACTAACGACACAGTCAAACACTGCATTGACAATACATTTCTGTAACAGATACTACCATAAGAAAACTAAAATACCACATAAATATACATGTGCGTGCAAGTACACACACACACACACACACACACACACACACACACACACACACACACACACACACACACACACACACACACACACACACACACCTTCTTAAATACCACAGAATAAAAACAAAGCCACTAAGTTAAACAGTCAACCATATCAGAGTAGATAAGAAAAATCAGAGTAGATAAAAAGAGACATTGCCAACATCTGATTTAACCTCACTTTCAAAAATCTGTCAATATTCTTAACGTTCAGTGATGTCTACTACAAAATTTGACAAGTTCTTCTCCTTTGGTATATCAAACTTGGGTATGTTTCATAACTTTGCCGACAACGCACAATTACGGTGATTGCAGACAGTTGGCGGAAAGCCCCTGTTACTGCTGCTTTTTTCCTTTTCTTTTCATTATTCTTTGGGTCATTAACTAAAGGCATTGCTTTAAAGGTAAGCTTTATTCATGAACTCATATGCCAGTAATAACGATAGCATCAAACCTGGTATAAAGGCACAATCAGTAAATGTACACTCAATGATAAACTGATAAACTGAGTGTGTGATAACAAGAAAAAGATTTACAGATTTTGTACAATGTGCCCTTCAAATTATTCCCACATATTTAGTTCAAGTTTCTATTTTACTTACTACTTAAGAGCAGGTATTGACATATCTGAAGATGCCATATTCCATCAAGAATACTGCATTTTTAAAGATGTACAGGTTGTAAATATTTAACGGATCAGAAACTGCATTTAAGTCTCATCACTTTTAGATCTTAAGTTCATTAGATTACTAATACAATGAAGAACACGTCATTATGTAATGAAAGTATATTTGTTGAAGATATGCAGCACAGCATTTAATATACATTTATAGATTAAAGAGCATGTCTTTATGTCATAGTCGGGTTTACTTCTATATTACATATGTATTTTGCTATTCTTCTGTTTGTTAAGTATTGCTTTAGTTATGATTAGGGAAGCTAATATATTTATAGATGAGTTCAAGTTCTTAAGTTATTTAACCTTGGTAATACTGATATTGATTGAATACTCATGGACAGCATGCTGTGACTTTTCTCTACTTTTGTTACACTCGGGTTCTTTTAACCTGAAGAAGTATTTATAACATTAACGCTTGCAGATATAAACATTATGGCATAATTGTTACAGAGTTTTCCTACCAATTACATTATGGTTACCTATAGTGGCTAGATGCATATTGTTGAACTCAAGTTAGATTAACTAAGTCACGGTTTATGCAATATTCTTCCAGAAGAATTGCCTTAGGCATTAGATATAAGTGTGCATTGGAATAGTCTTGACTGAAAAATCCCTCTACTAGGTAATTTTGAATTACTGAAAATGATGCATTAAGCTCAGCCTAGAATATCCGGAATGAACTGTCTAGTCAGATCATATGCATAGTGACCTAGAATCACTCAAGATGTTGAAACAGAAGTAAAGCTATGTGAAAAATGTCAAGCAGTCATTCACTGCTAAAGGCACATTTACACCAATGGGAATGGCCTGAGAATCCATTGTTTTGACTGCATGTGGTCTATGCTGGCTCACTTCTTGGTAACATGTTTTATATTCTATGAGTTGATTATATAAAAGTGGATGCTTGTGCATGCCAGGGACTGTGCTACTTTTCTTGCAAACACTGAAAAATGAAGACAAATATGAAGGCTTAAATGTATTCCAGCAATGTTAATGATGGCTAATGTCTCTTCTTTCACTATTGTTGGATTTGACGGGTCTATATTAAAACATCGAATGCTTAAATCAGCGAACGATGTTTCATCGACCCTTTTTCAGCGAAAGCTGAAAATGTCGACACCTCAGAACAGCGATTTCTTTCCTAGGGAAAGAAATCGCTGTTCCAACCAAAAACAAACAAAAAAAAAACAGTAAACAGTTCCAAACACATACACATGTACCTTAACCCTAATTCAACCCCCCCAAAAAAGTAAACAGCTGAAAACACATACACACGTAACTCAACCATACATCTAACGCAAAAAAAAAAAGTAAACTTTTTAAAACATATGCACTTACCTTAACCCACACCCTAACCCTAAGGTCAGTAACTGTTGCACATTTACGTAAACAGTTCCAAACACATACACACTTACCTTAACCCTAATTCTAGCCCCCTCAAAACAAAAGTAAACAGCTGAAAACACATACACACATAACTCAACCATACATCTAACGCAAAAGAAAAACAAACAATAAACACTTTCATATATATGCACTTACCTTAACCCGCACCCTAACCCTAAGGTCAGTAACTGTTGCACATTCATGCTCGGGAGCTATACCGGACTAGGGAATCCCTGAGACCACACAACAGTGCAGAACACGGCAAAGCAACGAAGCGGTCAAGTGACTTCTTTCCCAGGGAAAGAATTCACTGAACAGCTGCTTCGCTGTTTTGCCTGCTCGCTCTTTAGGTGTCGATGAAAACGCATTCGACAAAATGAGTTTTCATCATTCTAATAGGAACCCAATTTGACTATTGTGGGATTTGCAAAATTTATAAAGAGAATTATAAATCATCATGTACAACACCATTACATGCTTTAGATAATAGCCTGGAAGAGACGGCTACACAGACTTAGAAAGAATGGATTAAAAAACAAAAGGTGAGAATGTGGAAATAAAACTGTCATGGTGCTTATTCAGCTGCAGAATTACCTCACAGATTACTACAAATGTATCACTAGCAGAACTGTTTATGCCATGAAGGCTGAGATCCACATTGACTTGCTTCTGACAGATTAAATGAGAATTCCAACTCAATGTCAAGTTTTTCTTTCTAAAAAATAATTTTTCCTTCCCTGTAATCCAACACTAAAAATGTCACATACAGAAAAAGCATAATTTAATAATTATTATAGTTGTTTTATATCTGAACTTATTTCTGCTTCCCTTTTTTTCCTATGTTAGTTTTGTCATAGCTTCATAGTTTCATAGCTATATACTAGGCTAATGGCCACCAGGGCCTTTATAAGACTAGCAATGCAAACCCAACCCATTTGTGTCTCTATGTACCATGGGTGTTTATTAGGAAGGGGTATGTTAGGAAGTTTCTAGAGGTTATGCGGTGGGGGGTATGTTAGATTGGGCATTACTGTCTGCCTTTGTTTATCAGAGACATGAATGGAAGACCCAGGGTGAATTGCTAATCTCCCATCCACTGGTCAATGTTTTCCTTAAATAGGGTTAGGGAAGGACTCTGCTTTACATGGATGGGGAGCCTGTTCCACAGCATGGGGATCCTCTGAGACTTGTATCTATCTCACCAACATATCTTATTTATGTCAAAAGTAAAATTTAAATCCTTGGATCTGGTGGTTCTGATGCTGTCCATTTTGTGGATGTGCAAAAGGTCCACCAGAACTGGATCTGAGAATGCCTTGTATGCCAGGCATATATTGCCTCTCAGTAGCCTGTAGGAAACTGAGTATAGAGACAGGTCTTTAAGGTGATACATATAAGACAATGTATATATACCCAGCATTTTCCTGACAAGGAGCCTTTGTGGACATCCCAGCTGTTGCATAAGTCTAGTCAGGTCCATGCTGAAGGAGGCATTATACTCAGTGAGGAGTATGATAAAGGCTGACATAGAATGATTTTCTTACTAACTTGACCACATGTTGGTTAAAGGCCAGATTACTGGCTATATATTTTCCCAGATCCTTGACTACCAGGTCAACTCTTATGGGTGTCTTATCCACTGAGTAATTAGCGTGGATGGCAGTTTTCCCAAAAGGCACTATAATGCATTTCTTGGCACTGAGTTTTAAATCTATTACTTTTGCACCAGTCATTTGTCTTTGTTAAAACCTCTTGTAAGATGTTTGTGTTATGGGGAATCTATGACATCTTCAAATTTGCAATCATGTGCAAACTCGGTCAGACAAAGGTCCTTGACATTAGCTGTTACCTCTGAGAAATAGATGTCAAATAAGAGGTATTCCAGCATGGGGCCCTGAGGTACCCCACTCATGACCTGTCTCTTAGTGGTGGTGATGGTCTCACCACTCCTGAGTTACTGAGTCCTGTCTATGAACCTACTGGCAATCCAGTGAATTATGTAGGGGTTTATGCCTAGTTTGGTGAGTATGTCAACTATACCTGAGTGTGGTACTGTATCAAATGCCTTAGCCAGGCCCAGGTAGGTGGTATGCACTATTTTCCCCACATCCATTCCCTTGGTAAATTTCTCAAAGAAGACCACCTTCACTTAACAAAGCCAAACTGGGTTAGGTCCAATGTCTGAGGGTTTCCTATGGCTTTGTTGATTATTTCCTCATCTTTTTCTTCTTTCGGCTTTTCCCAGTCAGGGGTCATCACAGCGGATCACCTATCCGCTCATGACTGGCAGTGGAGTTTTTATGGTGTCCAGTTGCCAGCCCAGCACCCAACCTTCCACAGAAGGCACACACATGCATGCACTCATGCTTAGGGCCAATTTAGAGTGTCCAATCCACCTACAGCATGTCTTTGGGATGTGTGAGGAAACCGGAGCACCCGGAGGAAACCCATGCGACCACAGGGAGGACATGCAGAGTCCACACAGAAGTGATTATTTCCTCATAACATTCATATTTAAAGGTGCCTTATCCATCAAAGATTGCCAGTATTACACATCAGATAAACAGTTTAGCCTAGAGTCTGGTCAAAAGAAAGTCTTTCAAGCTTAATTTTCAGATACAAATGAACAAGGAAACAACTCATAATTAGTTTCCTTTTTTCTTATTATAAATTAGTTGTCTTTCCATTAATTAGACTCTTATTATAAAATAGTTGTCTTTCCATTTCATTAAGGTCTGGGTACCACAAGGAAAGAAAATATTTTCATCTTATTTGTCTGATTTTCTGTCAGTATTTGACTTTGCATTTTTCTACATTGTATTTTCTGTAGATGCGCATGTTTCTTCTGGTCTTTTTAAGACAAGTCAGTGAGTTGGGGAAGGATGATTAACATCAAAGGCTCTAATTATTCTAGACACAGTATTAAAAACTGTGAATACCACACAAACCAGCTCGGCCCAAGTAGCACCAATTAATCAAAATGGTTCAGATTTCTCATACAGGAACACTAAACTACAGTTGTTACTTTTAAAAGGGCAATTAACTCAGCTAGATTTTCAAGCCTGTCATCAGAGATGATCACTAATAAAAATCAGCCAAAGCAAAGTAATGAAAAATATGGACTGATGCTGACAGTCAGAAGTAGGCAGTCACAGTACTGTTGTAAGCTAATAAGAGAGAAAACCATAATAAATAATCCTCTCATATAGGGATTTTTCTCCATTTCCCTAAAATGACAGCAGAGAGGTGAAGTCATGGAGTGTAAAACAAAATCATGCTACCCATGGCAGCCCCCTTCAGGGGTATAACAAATTAGAATAGAATACTAACCACTTACTTTGATACAAAAACATTAGTAGGTGCAGAAAAGTTCAAGATATGTTGAACATCATGTTTTTTTCAGTTTTTAGGCCTAGTATTCCTTAAAAAAGAAACCAAATGCAAAGAAAATAATGAGATCAAAAAAAGTTTTAGTAAATATACAGAGCTGAGAAAATCTGTACCTGGAAATGAAGATTGTGATGAATCACAGTTACATTCTTTAATGGATTCTGATCTCACTGAGAGTTGTTTATGACCTCTGTCATTTGAGCTGATCACAACTCATGCTTAATCTGTCAGAAAGCATTTTGATCAAACAGCAATTTGATTCACAGAAATAATATTTACTCACGTGTGAACCTGAAAAGGAGATGGTAGATTCCTTAAGTACACCATGCATTTGCAAACAGCTACACCTGATATAATTATGGCAGCTGCAGCTGACATGCTGAGAGACCTGGACCTATGCCACTTGTGAAGAAAGACAGCTGAGCTTGTTGTGGTCAAGGAAAGATATTCTTCAGAAACTTTAGATTTGCTTTTTATCATCACAGCTAGACATTATGCAAGTGAGGTGAAACCCTACAGTCTTTTAAATGTATATAGTGCATGTAGAGCAGTGATTATGCTCTGATATCAGGAAAAAGAAATAGAGGATTATGTTCAGGTCACCAATGATAACCTTGGACAAATCACTGAGGATTGAAGCCACTAAATAATGATATACATTTGAGTTTTAGACTTCATATTGTTCAGAAAATGCAGGTGAGCATATCCTGTTATTCTAGCTACTTTCAAAGTTTATAAGAGGAAGGGACACCTTGTAGGTGTAGACAACAGGCAGAAATAAATCTGTTTTTCAGTCTGCCACAGTTGTTTGCTGGTCAGTACTTGTAGATTAAACTGGCTAGTAGGATAGCCAATCTTAACAACTTAAGCAGGTGTTGCATAACATTTGCTAAGATCAGGTCTCATGGATATTGGAGCAGAATCTCTGTGTTCCATACACTACAAATCAGTGATGCTATACCATGAAACCTGATCTCAACACTTGTTAAGATTCGGTACTGCTCTAAGCAGTCTATCAGTACTGACCAGAAAACAAAAGCAGCAGAATTAAGAGATTTGTTTCTGCCTGCTGTCTGTGCCAGTAATGTATCCCTGACTTTTTCTAATTTAGCAGAATATCTTACACTGTCTTTCTGACAGTACTCGCTAAGTGCTTTAAGGCTTTGAAAGCTGGCAAAACACTTAGAGATTATTTTTCCCTGTGACTAGTAGTACACGGCGCAGATAAAGCTCCATGCACCACAAAAAATTATGATCAGGTCTCGGATCATTCTTTTTCTTTCGGCTTTTCCCGGTTAGGGGTCACCACAGTGGATCACCTATCCACTCATGATTGGCAGTGGAGTGTTTACGGTGTCAAGTTGCCAGCCCGGCATCCAACCTTCCACTGAAGGCACACACATGCACGCATTCACGCCTAGGACCAATTTAGAGTATCCAGTCCACCTACAGCATGTCTTTGGGATGTGGGAGGAAACCGGACCACCCGGAGGAAACCCACGTGACCACAGGGAGGACATGCAGACTCTATCTTTACCCTTTATTATATGTTCTTAACACTGATACCAAGATTTCATGGGGGGCTTGTAAGTCCAGATGATATAAGTGTCTAGCACCTTGTGTGTAGTGTTGTGTTAACACTTGCAATTACCACCCTTTTCAGAATAGGTTGTCCCTTCCTACAATTTCCTGTTATTGCACTGAGCTTTTTTTTTACAGTCTTTTAAGCTGTGAAGCTAGACTTTAAAGCTAAGCAGGTGACAATAATGACTTGTAGGAAATTACACACTATCTTGAATGCCTTATGATGCCATAACAGGTTCTTGCCTCATTTGATAAACTTAATACATCATCTAAGTAATTAAACAAATGAAACCCCAAACATCTCAGAGACGGAGGGGTGCATTGCAAATATTAGCATTATGATGACACTGGGTAATGTGGCAGTACTGCAGATTTTTTTTTACACATTTCGCATATTTTGGAGAGCACTTCCCCCTTTATTAGCTACATGTTATATTCAACAATCCTCGTTGCCGTCTTCTTTTTTATTTATATAAATGATTAAGCACTAAACTTTTAGATAATGAAATTCATGACTTCATGTGAGTAGATAATGACGTTACATATAAAAGATGACAGTTTTGTAAATTATGAATAACCCATGTTTCATGAAACAATGTTTGCTTTATGTAACCTAAAGATATTTACTAAAATAAAAAAAAAAAACTTTCCATATCTACAGGATTTCTACAACATGCGATTACTAAAGACGGAACGTAAACTCTAGACTTCTTGTTTCCGATAGAGACTTTGCTGTACTGTACGTACTAGGTAAAAGACAACTTCCCGTAACGTGGAATGAGAACTACAAACATCCGCAATTATGGCTGAGATCCGTACAGAGTTACCTTCTGATGTGCAGAATATCACTAATAACACTAGCGCTAGTAGTAGTAGCAGTAGTGGCAGCGGTATAGTGCAGCAGACTAATAATCCTCTTTCCAGGAAACTCAATAAAATACTCGAAACACGACTTGACAATGACAAGGTAAAAGCTAATACAAATATGTAATTGTGCTGGTTCCCATATTTTCATCCCTTAAGATAGTGACACCTGTCAAGGTTTGCTGAACCCCTTAAACTGACATAATTGTTTTTCAAGTAGAACTGAATGTATCACGTTCAGAAGCTTCATACTGTTGATGTAGTTGCCCTGATATTCTTTTGGTTAGCGGATGATTGGATTTCTTTCCCCCAAAAAAGTTCTTCCGTGTTTGTTCAATGCGTACTGAGATTAATATGTTTTATTTGTGTGTTGTTATGTTTTCCATTTAAAATGTAGAGCATGTGTCTTGTCTTCAATGCCACTCCTGCAAAGACGGAGGTGTGACAGGCAGTAGAGATAACAGTGAACAAATTTGACAAGTGTTACAGTTCGTGACTTTTTTAAAAAATGGGTCATTACATGTCGTTTTATTTTTCCACCCAAATTAAAAAAAAAAAAAAAAGAAAATGACAATTCTACCTGTATCTGGCTTAGGCAAGTATTCTACTACCTAGATATTCCCTTGTTCACCTCTCCAGTGGTGACATAGCAAGCAGGGCTGAACAAACAACCCAAATTTATGCATTATTTATTTATTTAAATGTGTTGACCTGGAGTGTCCGACTGGACGTAGGTCCATTTTCAGCGGAGGCCCGGGGAGAAAAGCTCCACAGTTAAAATAAACAGACAGTATATACATTGGATTACATAGCAATTACTTACAACATATTTACAGATGAAGAACATAGTACATCAGTAGACAACTAGAATCTTTATCTGTGAAGTGCATACCAGACATTAACAAATGTTACAAGAAGAAGAAGTTTGTGCTGTATAATAAGTACTGGCTTATGAGCATCTGAGCTTGCTATAATCAAGGTAGTTAGTGGAGTGGAAAGAAAGGTAGTGGTTGGATGGGGTGGATGATTTTAGAGTGGGAGTTGCAAGGGCATAGCCAGCATGTTTTTAGTTGCACTTTTAGTAAAGGTTTGAAGTGGGTGCATGATGGTATGGAGGTAATTGTGGGTGGGAGTGAGTTCCATAATTTGGCTATGGCGCAAGAGAATAGTGCTTCACCAGCAGAGGTATTGGCTTTAGTGATCTGTAAGTGATTTTTGCTGCTGGATCTTAGTGGTCTGGGTAGGGTTGGAGTAGATTCTGGAGGGATGGGACATTTAGTGGATGGTTTACTAGTTTGTGGGCGAGTGAGAGTTGATACCACTGAAGGAGGTGAGGGAGTTCAAGCCAGCCCAGTTCAGCAAGTGAGAGACAGTGGTGACTACGGTAGGATGCCCCTGTGGCGAATTTGGCGATTTTGTTGTAGCAGGTCTCTAGCTTGTTTAGATCACATTGCCTTAGGTTGGTATATATTGGAGAGGCATAAAGTAGGGTGGAGATAAGGTGGGAATTTGCTATTGAAATCTTTGCTGCTTTGGTGAGAAATTGCTTATTTCTGTATAACGCTCCTAGTTTTTTGTGGACTTTTTTTATAGTCATGGATATGTGAATGTCAGATTTTAGTTTATTGTCTATTTCCACTCCTAGCAATTTGGTGTGTTCAGTTGGGTATATAGTGGTGTTGTCTTTTGCCGTGATGTTAAAGTGAGAGTTGTTTTGAGTATGTTTCGTGGGTTGGAAGATGAGTAGTTTAGTTTTGTTTGGGTTGAGTATTAAATATTATTAAATAGTAGTTTAGAAATTATTATGCATCACTGCAGTGGTAAAATTATTTTCTTCTTATTCCTTTCATTTTGTGAGGCATATAGCCCATATCACTCCACATCAAAGCAACTATGATATGCTTGAAAATGTTATTTAACTTTTAAAAGATGCACACATCAAGAGACTTTTTGGCATAGACCACCTCTCTGCCAGGTAAACCAGGACATTTGGCAGCCAGCCTGGATGAATCTTGCTAAAAATCATATGAGTAACATTAAAAAGAACAAACGTACTGTGCAAGGTTTGCCCTGTGTTTGGAAAATAAGACATTATGAAACCATTTTCTTCTTTTCTTCTTTTGTTTTTTTTCCTTTGTCTGGTGGAGACTGGGAGCTGGTCAGTTTCTTGACTGCACAAGGCAGGTCTTACAGCAAACAAGCATGTGGTCATTTGGACACTGAATGGAGACATTGCTAAAATGGAGCCTTTAACTCTGACCTCCATAATCACAAACCCGAGAACTGTGGTATATGCTTCCTGAAAATCTTAATAAAGATCAGCCTCTAATTTAAAAATGCCTCTATCCAAGCAGCTGTGTTAGAGACATTTTTCATTGGTATTGATAGCCACTTGAAGCAAGAAAACAGATACGGTTTCTGCTAAGAATACCTAGGTAACTTAAAAATAGATGATTAAGGGAGTTGAATGCAGAAAAATAATTTGTGTATCTTTGATTTGCTGGAGAAATTGAAGGATGCTGTATTGTCTTATTTTTACAGAGGAGATGTATGGAGTAGTAGGAAAAACTTGATTGTATCACTACATTATTTAGAGAGCTTATTTCATTGGTAGGGGTGTTCCTGGATTAAGTAAGTTTAGGCCTCAGCAAGTGATGAGACGATTCATGAGAGGTAGTCAATAATACATTCCCTTGACAGGAAAAAAGTGTTGTAGTACAAGAATTACCCTGTCTAACTAGATAATGACAGTTCTTTACAGGTGTTCCTGTATTAAGTAAGTTTAGGCCTCAGCAAGTGATGAGACGATTCATGAGAGGTAGTCAATAATACATTCCCTTGACAGGAAAGAAGTGTTGTAGTACAAGAATAACCCTGTCTGACTAGATAATGACAGTTCTTTACAGGTAATCATGTGGCTTTGGGAAGCAAAGAACCAGGTAAGGTTTCTGCTCAGAATATCTAACAGAGACTGCTGAAGAAGAAACGATTGAAGTGTTCCCTACTATTTTCAGATATGCTAAGGTCATTTGTGAAGAGTGATCTGGTTCTGTCTACAAGTATATTTACATCTGTGGATCAGCTTAGAACAAATGGCTTGATTACTCATTTGGATATGGCATCTTTGTGGGCCATGCCAGTGCAGAAAGTGGGTAGGCACAGGAGATCTTCACATGGAAACCAAATAATGGAATAATTGTCAGACTGGACTGTGCTGAGGCTAACTGTCACTAGATTGATTGTGGTCTGATATTTAAAAAAGCCTTTGTCATCTACCTGGTGTGGGCTGTGGACTCGATGCATTTTGATAGTGTAGTATCATAATCTGTTGCAGTGCTTTCCTGTTCTATATGCTGACTTTTCTGATAACTGTGCTGTGAGTAGTGACATACATTTTCTTGTTATTGCTTCTTTTTGAAATGTATTTGAAATGTACACAGTTCATAGATTTAGAGGAGAGGACAGTCTTCTGCAATGGATTTAGGAATTCAAAGTTATTTTTGTTGGAGTGAATTTCTGCTGGATAGCTGAAGTTTATTCTCTATCATGCCTGTAATTAATGTGGATGGGGAGGTTGACTGTTGCCTGAAGTATCCCTACTTTCTTTTTGCAGATTGCTTGAAGCATATCACCATTGTCAACTTCTTGTTTAAAAGGAAGGGAGGGAGTATTTATGAACCAATTTTCTTCTGATCTTGAAAAGTATGCCACTTGTTAGCCATAGTTGATACTAAAATATTGCTGCCTAGAGTAGGAAGATTTTTTTTCTTTACTCTGTTTGAAAGGAGATTATACTATCCCCAGTATTATTTAAAATGTTCACACCTTTCTGTATGTGAATCTCTAGTACTTTTCTTTTAGTACAGTGAGGTAAGTAGATAATTGTCTAAGGTGGGCTTGGATGGGGATAATGTGCTTCATTGGGGCTCCAAAAGCACTTTTTCAAAAAGTGATGATTTGCACGACAAGAAGTAATGGACTAGATGTTTTTATGGTGGCAGTATGTTTGTGCACTGCTTTTGTTGGCTGTTTGGCTGTTTTTCATCTTCCTCAATTTTGGTTAAGATTGAATCTCCTGTTTTATTTTACTTTCTTATGCATTATTTAGCATGGCAAAAGGGTGAGAAATTTGGGTACCTGCATTTAGGATCCAGTATAACTCTCAAGATTTTATTGGTATGAACAATAAGGCATGCCACTTATTTGTACTTCTGATTTTGCCATGATGTATCTTGACATTGTCTGGCTTGGGATTGTCATTATACTCCATGGTAGGAGAGGGCACTCTTCTGTTCTTTTGTTTGGGGGTCAAGGCCTTTTTGGTGACTGGGATGTTTTGGAATTGTGGAGTTGGGTTATTGTGTATAGGATTTCACTATGAGTTTTATGACTTGGCTATAGCCTGACTTTTTCCCCCACTCCATTGAGTGTACCCTTTCTGCTTTTCTCTTTATAGACTGGGTGGACACTTCTATGGTCTACAGGTAGGATGACATTGAAAGTGTCAGGGTCTGGAAATACTCTTCAGTAAACTCCATAAAATAAGTAAGACTGGGGGGGGGGGTGAGCTGCATATATTTAGCTGGTAGCCATTTTTTCCTCTGGTTGGTTTAGTTGGGACATTTTTAGGGGAGTAGCAATGATAGCTTCTCTGCTGAAGGTAGGTTGCAAACTATTGCACAGACTAGGCATGTACCCTTGTGTGTGAGGTGTTGTGCCACCCCTAGTCTGGACCTTTGTGAACATGCAAAATTGAGCAAGATCAGGCTATCAATTCCTGGCATCCTCTTTGAGTTGGAGGAAACGGAAAAGGGATGAGAGTAGTGATTTAAGTGTATTCAGAAATAGCTAATTTGAGTGTATTGGATCTGCATCAGAACAAAGATAATGTTCTGAACTGGATTAGAATTATGTGGAGAGATGAAGTGATTAGTATGCTTCCAGATCTGCAATGAAATATCACATCTCCGTAATTTTCAGATGCAAAACATCCTATCTAAATACCTAAACTACTTGATTGTGACAGCTGAAAATGTCTAAATGCACATAATTGCAGAACATTATACCACTGTTTTTGCAGGGGTCTGTACCTCTTAATCTGGGGGCTAAATCCTCTACCTCAACTGTTTGTGTATGCTATCTCCAGGGCTAAACATACTTGCAGAACTGAGCAATATATGAAAAAACAGAAACTTACCTTTACCCATTCCAGGGAAATTAAAATAATAATAATGATAATAAAAAAAAAAAACTTTTTCGCTGTACTCAGTCATACTACCCTCAGAAATTACATTACGTACTACCTGTGGTAACAAAGTCAACACACTGATAACTAGAACCATACACTTAAACAGGTGCAATATTTTAAATGTCAACAGAGTAACACAGAACAACCCATAGTGCTCCATATTTTCATGTTATGTATAGCCACTGTTTATGAGAAGTTCCAGAGGGTCTTGAACCAATAGTTAATTTCTAGGTGGGCATCATTATAATTGGCGGGGAACTTAACTTGTTATACATATTGTCAGATTCAAGAAGGAAGAGTTTGTGGAGACTATCTCCAGAAGCTTGAACTTTAAAGTCAGTCTTTGCGGAGGAGGACATTAATTTTTGCCCACTTTCTGCTCTTCATGGGTCCAGAGCAGGCACTGTCAGGACATACAGTAGTGTGGATTTGGTTAGGTCATTTTAGAGTTGCACTTTCTCCTCTCTTGGACCATTGAAATACTTGCAGTTGTGTAGTACTTTGAGTAAACCAGCCTTTTATATATATTTATATATCTGCAGTCATTACTGGTAGTAATACTACAACCTTACTCCGAGTACCTTTCAGCTGGTTTGCTCCAGTCCACTTTCACCAGTATATGCTTTGTATTGAAGGCCGTTAGTCATAAATGGAAAAATACAAATGAGAAAATAGTCCTCTTTGCAAATGACATATTAATATATGTTAACAGTCCAGAACATGATATAAAAATCATATTTGATAAACTAAAATAGTTTACAAGTATAACAGTATATAATGTAAACGAAGCAAAAACAAATGTATTGTACTATTGCTTGTGTTCAGTGCTTAATTCTAACTAGTATAATACATTTATTTATAGGATTGCTGGTGTTCAGTGCTTAATTTGAACTGGTATAACTGGTGTACAACAATACTATAAATAAATGTATTTTACCAGTTCAAATTAAGCACTGAACACCAACAATATTATACCAGTTAGAATTAAGCACCGAACACCAACAATACTATAAACAAAGGTATTATACCAGTTAGAATTAAGGACCGAATGCCAAAAATACTGTAAATAAATATATTATACCAGTTCAAATTAAGCAATGAACACCAACAATACTGTAAATAAATGTAGTATACTAGTTCGAATTAAGCACCGAACACCAACAATACTATCGATAAATGTATTATACCAATTAGAATTAAGCACCGAACACCAACAGTACTATAAATAAATGTATTATACCAATTAGAATTAAGCACCGAACGCCAACAGTACTATAAATAAATGTAGTATACCAGTTAGAATTAAGCACTGAACACCAACAATACTATAAATAAATGTAGTATACTAGTTAGAATTAAGCAGGGAACACCAACAATACTATACTAACAATACTATAAATATATGTTTATATAGACCACTAAGATCCAGCAACAAAAATCAGTTGCAGATCACTAAAGCAAATAACTCTGCTGGTGAAGCACTATTCTCTTGCACCATAGCCAAATTATGGAACTCCCTCCCACCCACAATTATCTCCGTACCATCATTCACCCACTTCAAAACTTTACTAAAGGCGCACCTAAAAACATGCTGGCTATGCCCTTGCATATCCCACTCTAATATCACCCACTTACTTTCTTTCCACTCCACTAACTACCTTGATTATAGCAAGCTCATAAGCCTAGTACTTGTACAGCAGGAACTTCTTATTTTAACATTTGTTAATATCTGTTATGTATTTCACAGATAAAGATTCTAGTTGTCTACTGATGTACTATGTTCTTCATCTGTAAATATGTTGTAAGTAATTGATATGTAAATTGTTAATTGCTATGTAATCCAATGTAACTACTGTCTGTTTATTTTAACTGTGGAGCTTTTCTCCCTGGGCCTCTGCTGAAAATGGACCTACGTCCAGTCGGCCACTCCCGGTCAACAAATATAAATAAATAAATAAATAAATGTACTATACCAGTTAGAATTAACCACTGAATACCAACAATACTAAAATTAAATGTATTATACCAGTTAGAATTAAGCACTGGACACCAACAATACTATAAACAAATGCAGTATACCGGTTAGAATTAAACACTGAACACCAACGATACTATAAATAATACTATAAATAAAAGTAGTATGCCAGTTCAAATTAAGCACTGAATACCAACGGTACTATAAATAAATGTATTATACCTGTTCGAATTAAGCACTTAACACCAACAATAGTATAAATAAATGTAAGTGTAGTATAAATGTAAATGTAGTATAAATAAATAAGTTCAACTAACTCTGGACAAAACCGCAGTCCAGATTGTAGCTTGCTACAGACCCTCCACCATGCCCCAGGATTCCCACTCCTCTTTTCTTGATACACTGGAAAATATTAAGGTACAACCCAACACTCTAATAATGGGTGATTTCAACTACCCTACCATTAACTGGGAAAACTACTCGTGTACCAACTCTTTTGCTCAATGTTTTCTGGAAATCATCAATTCCAACGCCTTGGATCAATTTATCCACACCCCCACCAGGGGCAGCAATATCCTAGACCTGGTCATCACCAACATGGGTGACCGGTGTTCCACACCAGAGGTCAGCTCCTCGTTGGGCAGATCCCACCACAAGCTAATCACCCTAGACATGCACATCCCGCCCCCCCCATTAGGAAAACAACAGTAAAAAATTTCTCCAAAGCCAACTTCACGCTTCTTAAGGCAGAAGTGGCAAACTTCACGACACCCATGCAGATGGACAATAGAAGTACGACTGCTGAATCCCACACAAATGCACTTTATAAGCACTTACACGAGTGCATGGATCATGCTATCCCTAACAGAACCAAGATGCTGTCCTCCAAAAAAAGGACGCCAATCTGGTGGTCTTCTGCCATAAGCAAACTCTACAACAAAAGAAAGATACTGTTGCAAAAAAGAGTGAAATCCCACGATTGGAGGAACTCCCTTGTCAGCCTCAGTAAGAAGCTGAGATCCCTCATAAAATCCTCCAAAGCTAGTTATGAAAACAAAATTGCCACTGATTCCAAAGACAACCACAAAGCATTCTATAGCTATGTCAAGAATCTCAATGGCAGCACTCAGATCTGCTCTGAGTTTACAGCACAATGACACTAAATATACAGAACCAACTGATATTGCCAACATCCTGGCAGATAGGTTCAGTGCTAACTTTACCCCCCTCTCACCTCCTAAAGGGCCCATCTTTGTAGCGGAAGAATGCAAAGTTCCTGTAATCACAGCTACACAGGTAAAAACCTCACTCTCCAAAGCCAAGAACACAGCATCCATGGGACCTGACAGCATCCCAGGCTGCCTTCTACACGAACTACAGAATGAACTGGCACCCCACCTAAGTACCATGTTCAATCATAGCCTCACCTCAGGCTTTGTGCCCATTGAATGGTGCACCGCGACTGTTATCCCATTCCACAAAGGGGGGGGGCACAACAGACCCTGGGAACTACCGCCCCATTAGCCTGACGAGTCTGGTCTGCAAGGCCATGGAATGTATCATCATGGAACTCCTAAACAAAGACATTGGAGCTCTCCAAACTCTGAACCCCACACAGTTCGGGTTTGTAAAAAGCAGATCATGTTTTCTAAACCTGATAGACTTCTTTGAAGTAGTCACCAAAGCCATAGATGAGGGTAAAGTGGTTCACACAGCCTATCTAGATCTCGCCAAGGCATTCAACACCATCCCCCACTTTGGAATTAGAGAGAAACTCACTAAACTAGGT
>NC_056735.1:1828318447-1828348447 GCF_019279795.1 Protopterus annectens
ATAACCATTGTAACTTAGTTTTCAATATCACAAGCTTTCACCTGTTCCTTAAAATCATTTAACTGGAACAGAATGAAATGCCTACCATCAGACAATGCAACACTAAAATGTAATCAGATCATTCTCAGTATGTTCAATAAAATGGTCACATCCGAAAAATTAGATTAAAGTAGATTAAAGTAGAGTAGATCATGCCTCATGGCTAACAGAAATGACTAAGTAATTAATCCATTAAAGAGTTAAAGCCTGGAAATCCTGGCCAAAGTGGAAAAGACTTTGGAGCCATCAGACATTCAGGCAACTCCGTAACTATATTAAAAGTAAAGTTACCACAGACAAAAAAAAAATACTACCGTCCACTCCAAAACCCAAGTAGAATAACCCTAAACCATTTTGGGACTTCAATGAATAAGCATCTACATGCCAGCAGAGCCAAGTAACACCCCATCCCAACCTTTCCCCAGGAGCTATCACCATTATTTCAACACTCAATTCATCCAAAGTGCTACCAAATTCATTAAAACCATCAGCAATTCTAACTCTGCTAGCTTGTCTGCACACTGACATCCATAATAATTCTTTCATTCTAAAGCCAAATTCCTCATCCACTATCAAAAAAAATTCTACTTGGATTAAAATCCACCAGTCTAGCTATAGATAACTTTCCAGTGGAGTACCTTAAAATTTATGCAGATGCAGTAGCCAATGTAGTATCCATGTTAATAAACAGATCAATTCAGAAAAAGTATGTTCAGGCTGTCTGGAAAACATCTTGCATACTGCTCTACAGGCCGATTGCTGTCCTTCTTTCACTCTCAACAAGTCTTAGAAAAATGTGTTTACATACAACTGCTACAACACTGTACAAATAATGGTATCCAGTCTCCTACCTGACATGGGTTGTTACCAAATCACAGCACAACTGCTGCTGTCTTGGTCTGTGTCAGTACCATCAACCTTAATAGAAACAATGGCAAAATATTTTCCTTACTATTCTTGGATCTATTAAATGCTTTTGACTCTGTGTCTTTTAATAAAACTGCCCCAAAACTACAGTGCATAGGTCTGTCCACTCCATCCTAAAGTGGTTGACCAGCTGTTTAACCAACAGACACCAAGCTGTAAAGTGGCAAGCAGCTCTGTCTTTTCTTCCACCACTGAATGGGTACTTCAGGGGATCTGATTTACAACCCCTGCTATTTAATATCTTCATGTATGACCTTTACAAAGCCTTTATGCATGCATCCGTTGTTCAGTACATAGATGACTCAGCTCTCATTTATGTAGCTGACAGTTTGTGTAAACTCCAAACCTTTACCCAAGAGTCCCTTTCTTCTACTGAAGGTTGGCTAGGCAACTTCCGACACTTGCTAAATCCTACAAAAAAAAAAACAACTTGCTTTTTTATCTCCAAATCTCACTTGGACACCAATTTGGACTTCAAAATCAGTTCCTCAACAGTACACAAATTCAGAGGGTTACACATACTAAGCTGCAAGGTGTTACTATAGACAAGAAACCAACATTTGATTTGCATATAGAAGAAGCAATCAAAAAGACTCCTAAAATATTTGGAACATTGTACTAAATAAAACAGTATCTCCTTAAACCTAGTAGATAAACTGTAGCATACAGTTCTCAACTACCAACAAAACTTTATGCCTCCCCTATACTTTGAAATCTCCATGCCTCCCAAATCTCCAAGATACAATAATGCAACAACAAAATTGCCAGATTTGGCTTCAGCCTTCCTTATAGGGCCCATCATTGCATTGCCTCAAAAATGTAATTGGCTAGAGCTACCTCAGATACTCCCAGCAGCTTTTACCTGATGTCTTTGTAAAGAAACCCGATAAGTGTCACGGTCTAAAAAGTATCCTCCAAACCTACTTACCCCCAGAAGCCTACAATTAACAAACAAAAATCCATTTATTTATTTATTTGACATTTGTTAACCAGGTTAGTCCATGTGAGCCAATGGCCCGTTTTCAGTGGAGACTCGAGGAGAAAAGCTCCAGCAATACAAACATAAAAAGATAATATAGTAGGCAATATACAAAAACCCAAGAAAAACAGTGCAGCCATACAACATAAGCAAAATTACATATGCAATAATCAGGTGAAACAAATGACTGTAGTAAAAATAAAACAAAATGAAGTAACTACAACTACTACATTCAAGTATTTACAAAAAGGACATATCTTACCCAAGTAGCATAATGTAGTATTTTCTAGTGTGCGGCTTAGTCATTAAATTATTAGATGTAGACAGGTAGTGAAAAGAAAGGGAAATGCAGGTTATGAAGGATTTAGGCAGGGATAGGTTTTTGAGTTCAGAAAGTAGTGTTTGACTTCAGCTTTAAAGCAGCTGGAACTAGTAATACTACGAATGTGAGGTGGTAGCCTATTCCACGCAAGGGACACCGAGTGTTTGTAGAGGAGTTTACCATAAGTTTTGTTGGGTTTATAGATGTGTAGAAGGTGCTGGTTGGAACTACGAAGAGACTGGGTTGTGGTATAAGGGGATACTACAGTAGAGAGTGATGGGCAGGCTAGCGGTTTGTTGACTAGGGAGTGTGTGAGCTGCAGCTGGGCAAGTAGTAAGAGCTGTGGGAATTTTAAACATTGAAGCTGTTTCAGGGCAAGGCAATGATGGGATTTATAAGGTCGGTTACTGGCCAATCTGGCTGTGTTATTGTAAGCTTGTTCTAGTTTGGAGAGAAGATTTGACTGGAGGTGAGTTAGGATAGGGAAAGCGTAGAGGAGACATGGAAGGAGATAGGCTTGGGCAAGGGCAGGTTTAGATTCGGAAGCAAGAAATTTCTTATTCATGTAGACAGGACCCAGTTTCATGTTATTTTTTTTTTTTTTGATACAGTGTTTGATATGGATGTCAAATTTGAGTTGGTCATCGATTATTGTACCTAGTAAGTTAGTATAAGGTTCAGCTTTGATAAGAGTGTTATCTAGCGAAGAAGTAGTAAAGGTGGATTTAAGGTGGTGGAGAGTTTTGGGAAGAAATAGTATGAGTTTAGTTTTTTTAGGGTTAAGTATAAGCTGATATGCTGTGAGCCATTTTTGCACAGATGAGAAGGAGTTTTGGGTGATAGAAAGAAGTTGAGAGATGTTGTCAGCAGAAGAGATAACAGGAGAGTCACTGGTGTACTGTATGAGGGAGGAGGTGTCGCAGGAGGACTAAAGATGATTGGTGAAGAAGTTGAATAGGAGGGGGCCAAGTATTGAGCCTTGGGGGACACCTGTTTGGATAGGTAGGAAATTCAAAAGGCCACTTACAAAGCCCATAACTCAGCAGGAGAAGCCATTTATTTAATTCACACCCCAAACTGTGGAAGTCACTACCTGTGTGATTAAACTTAATACCAACCTGTCCACTTTCAAAGATCTACTAAAAGATCATCTCAAGGACTCCTAGCTTTCCTGTTGCTCCTCACAAACAGTCCTCTCCCTTACCACCTCTTTCACAAATCTCTCTCATCCCTGAAAACATTTGGGCCTTAGTAATAAACAATGATGACTCTGTTGTAAATAAAATGTATGTAGTTTGTCTCTTGTAACTAATGCTATACCTGCTATTCTTTGGCTAAGACTTCTGGACACTAAGGTCCACAACTAATAATGTTATGCCTATAATTTATTACTTAAAGGATACATCACCTTAATGCAATCTGAATAACTTGTCTGACTCCCACTTTAGCATGGATATTTATATGTTTACTCATGCATAACCCTGTTTACCGATGTTCTGCTACAAATGCTTGTATATAATATATTTCATTTCAACATGATACTGTGATTCTAGCAGTATGAATGTATGCTTTTATTCAGTATGGTTTTATGTAATGTGAACTATTTCAATATGCCACTGTGTATCGCTTTCCATTGCTGCACTGTCAAAGATGATACTAATGATCAATTTATCAGTGTTAATTTACATTGTATCTTGTTATTACATTGCACCACTGACGTTTTTTTACCCTGTGCCTCTGCTGAAAAGGGATTCCTCATCCAGTTGGACTTCCCCAGTCAACAAATATAAATAAATTAACTAACTGGTCTTGAGACCCTTTTCAACCAAGGTCTAGACCAGCAGGTGTGTGTCTCAAATTCAGTCTCTCTAACTTCAGAAATGGTATGACCTCCATACAAACTGCATGTCTACCTATGGACAATATACAAATATTTCAGATGAGACACATTTTGACCATTTAGCTTTGGCCGCAAAGACTATCAGTGTGAAGATGACAAGATTATTACAGACTTCTGATGCAGTTGTTGCAACAGGGTTTAGATCACAGTCCATCGTTATCCCTGTAACAGTTTTCATATAGACTGTGCTAAGCTGAATGCATTTCTAATGAATTTAGAAAGGATGTTTCAGCATGCTGGGGCTACATTTTAAATGTTTTGTCCTCAGATAAGTATCATCTTTTTTTTTTTCTTGCCAAGCCACTTTCATAATCCATTAGAGCTAGTTCCTTGTCCCCTCATTAAACCAGTATTAAGTATGTTTGTGCAACTTGGGTAAATAATTCCTTCAGTTATAAATAAGAAAAAGAAGGTGGAAGCTGATACCAGTCCTTGCAGTGCACTTGCTTGTAGTGTACTCAGCTCAGTGTGTGCTTCCCCATCACAGCACTGAAGGTTCTATCTGCAGGATGACTGTGGAATCATTTGCAAGGGTCCTCACCCATATCATATCCCTTGAACATCTGCTAGTTTTGGTGCAAAGGGATGAAGCACTGACAATGACCATGAATTATGTGGTGATCTGGAGACAGCAGAAGCCACAAGGGTAGGGTAGGAATGAACAGCCAACAGTGGTAGTCCCATTTTGAAGGTGGTGGTGATAGTAGTTTGTTCTGCTTCAAGACTGACAACTTGTGAGTCCAGCTGTCTCATCATTCGCAAAATAACAGCTTTGAATGAGCATTTCTCAAGCAGTACATGCACATTGTTGCAGGCATTGACTACACACAGAGGCATGCATGCTAAAAGAGGCCTGAACTTTAGGACTACTGTTTGCTGAGGCTGTTATGGGGAGGGATGTAAGGCATTGTAAAACTATGATCACCCGGCTTCACCAACTCCTACTGTTGAGAATAAGTGAGCCAGTAGGGCCGCACAAGGGCTGAAGGTCACCAAGCAACAGGGAGAAATAGTGGCACACTAAAAAAAAATATCCGTTGAACTTCCTCCGGAGTATGATGTGCCACACAGATTCAGATGTACTCTTTAGGTCTACAGGAATAACTGTAGTTAACATTGCTTTCACCATATTTGTGTAAATTGTATTTGTTATGCTGTATATTACTGTGAGGATACTTTACCCGTTCCTGGCCTTGTGTTCTACATGTGGAGGCAGCTCATGCTTAGTACAGAGTTCCAGAAGCTGCCTGTCTTCCATCAGTTCCATAATCTTCATTAACAGCCACAAGCTGCAATTGAGCATAAAGTCTTTTAAGCATATCAGACGCCTGCATTTGAAAAATGCTGTTGAGATTAGTGTTCTTTATATGCAAAGCCAGAAAACCGTGAAATACAGTGGTGTGTTGATAGCTTTTATTGGACTAACCTAGGTTATATAGATAGTAAAGCTTTTAGGCTGTCATCCTTCATCAGGTGTTGTCAAGTTATCAATACGAGATACAGTGCCTACTTGTGGCTGTGAAGAGAGAAGAAAGTACATGATTTTGTCCTGATTGGCTAAAAAATTGTCTATCATTTTGGGCAGCTCCATTTTTGCAACTATGATAACTGTACCCTAGTGATGGACACTCTTTGCATGTGTATTTGTGTGCACGCACACACACTTGTGCATAAATGTGTGTGTGTTTGTCAGAGAGAGGCAGAGAGAGAGAGAGAGAGAGAGACTAAAACCTTTGCAGACTAAGTTAAGATTCACTATAAAATATATCCCAGTGTTCATTTATTTGAGAAGACCGTATTAATTAAGTCATCTAGTCAGTTACTTGATAAGAATATAAATCACATTAAAACGAGATGATTGAATCCAGAGAAAGAAAACAAAAAAGTTACAATTTTTTGATCTACCTTAACATGGAATTTGTGTGTGATGGATGTTTTAATTAAAATAAAAATAATGATAACAATAGCACTATGCTCATAGTGATGTGTTTTCAAAAAGGTTGGGACTTCCAAGAGAATAAGTTACTAACTTAGAGTATAAGGGTACATTTAATTGGTAGTGTGGATATGTGCAAACCTCCTAGCCTGATCATCCGAATATTAAAAGAGACATTTTGTTTGCAGTTAGTATGCTACACAAGCCGTGTTTTAACTAATGAGAGGAGCAAAAGCAGAAATACAGTGTAAATCCTGACACACATTTTTAACTTTTGGCTGATGTATGTGTGTTTGTGTGTGTTTGTGTGTGTTTGTGTGTGTTTGTGTGTGTTTGTGTGTGTTTGTGTGTGTTTGTGTGTGTTTGTGTGTGTGTGTGTGTGTGTGTGTGTGTGTGTGTGTGTGTGTGTGTGTGTGTATGTATGTATGAAGTATTGAGCTACAGAGTTGAGATTTACTTAATATTACGACTTCCTGAATGTCTGACCCTATGGTTGCAAGTATTTAGACTAAAATGTTACTTTCTGCAAACAGTAATGTCCAGCAGGGTGGGCTTTGCAGGAAAGTAATGGATTGCCCTGTGGCAGAAGGCCTTCTGACTCATGGAATGTCTGTTATTTTCCTGTATTTCCAGCTGTGGAAGGCATTAGTTAGAGCAGAGAATGGGGGAACCATAAATTGGAATTTGTGTATTGTTAATATTTTTTTGTATTTTTGATGTAAAATAGTGCCTCTGTCTCATCATCTTCTTTCGGCTGTTCCCGTTAGGGGTTGCCACAGCAGATCATCTGTTTCCATTCCTTCCTGTCCTCTGCATCTTGCTCTGTCACACCAACCACCTGCATGTCCTCTCTCACCACATCCATAAACCTTATCTTAGGCCTTCCTCGTTTCCTGTTACCTGGTAGCTTCATCCTTAGCATCTTTTCCCCAATATACTCAGCATCCCTTCTCAGCACATGTCCAAACCAACGTAATCTTGCCTCTCTGGCTTTGTCTCCAAACCTTCCAACCTGGGCTGACCCTCTAATATACTTATTCCTGATCCTGTCCACCCTTGTCACACCCAGTGCAAATCTTAGTATCTTTAACTCTGCCACATCCAGCTCTTAACTCCTGCCTTTTTGTCAATGCCACTGTCTCCAACCCATATAACATAGCTGGTCTCACTACCCTCTTGTAGACCTTCCCTTTCACTCTTACTGGTACTCTTCTGTCACAAATCACTCCTGACACTCTTCTCCACCCACTCCATCCTGCCTGTACTCTCTTCTTCACCTCTCTTCCACACTCACCATTACTCTGAACTATTGACCCCAAGTATTTAAACTCATCCACCTTCGCCACCTCTACTCCTTGCATCCTCACCATTCCTCTATCCTCCCTCTCATTCACACACATATATTCTGTCTTAGTCCTGCTGACTTTCATTCCTCTTCTCTCTTGAGCATAACTCCATCTCTCCAGGGTCTCCTCCACCTGTTCCCTACTCTCACTACAGATCACAATGTCATCTGCAAACATTATAGTCCACGAGGACTCCTGTCTGATCTCATCTGTCAACCTGTCTATCACCATTACAAATAAGAAAGGGCTCAGAGCTGAACCTTGATGTAATCCCACCTCCACCTTAAATGCATCTGTCACTCCCACTGCAGATCTCGCCGCTGTCACACTACCCTCGTACATATCCTGTACCACTATTACATACTTCTCTGACACTCCCGATTTCCTCATGCAATACCACAACTTCTCTAGGCACCCTGTCATATGCTTTCTCTAAGTCTACAAAAAACACTCTCAGAGCAAACATCGCATCTGTAGTGCTCTTTCCCGGCATGAAACCATACTGCTGATCACTAATCATCACATCCCTTTTTAACCTAGCTTCCACTACTCTTTCCCATAACTTCATGCTGTGACTGATCATTTTAATCCCTCTGTAGTTACTACAGCTCTGCACATCACCCTTATTCTTAAAAATAGGTACCAAAACACTTTTTCTCCATTCCTCAGGCATCCTCTCACTTTCCAAGATTTCATTAAACAATCTGGTTAGAAACTCCACTGCCATTACACCTAAACACCTCCATGCTTCCACAGGTATGTCATCTGGACCAGCAGCCTTTCCATTCTTCATCCTCTTCATAGCTGTCCTTATTTCCTCCTTGCTAATCCATTGTACTTCATGATTCACTATCCCAGCATCATCCAACCTTATTTCCCTCTCATTCTCTTCATTCATCAACCCCTCAAAGTACTCTTTCCATCTGCTCGACACACGTCTCTCCTCACTTGTGAGTATGTTTCCCTGATTATCCTTTATCACCTGTACCTGCTGCACATCTTTCCTAGCTCGGTCCCTCTGTCCTGCCAATCGTACAGGTCTTTTTCTCCCTCCTTAGTGTCCAACCTTTCATACAACTCTTCATATGCCTTATCCTTAGCCTTCGCCACCTCTCTGTTTGCCATGCACCTCATCTCCTTATACTCCTGTCTACTTTCTTCATCTCTCTGACAATCCCACTTCTTCTTTGCCAACCTCTTTCTCTGTATACTCTCCTGTACTTCCTCATTCCACCACCATGTCTCCTTGTCGTCCCTCCTCTGTCCAGATGTCATACCAAGCAACTTTCTAGCCATCTCCCTTACTAGCTCTGCTATAGTTACCCAGCTATTTGGTAACTCTTCACTGCCACCCAGTGCCTGTCCTAACTCTTCCCTGAACTCCACCTCACAGTTACCCTTTTTCAGTTTCCACCATTTGATCCTTGGTGCTGCCCTTACACTCCTCTTCCTTTTCTTGATCACCAACGTCATTCTACAAACCACCATCCTGTGCTGCCTAACTACACTTTTCCCGGTCACCACTTTACAGTCTCCAATCTCCTTCAAACTGACCCTCCTACATAAGGTATAATTCACCTGTGTGCATCTTCCTCCACTCTTGTATGTCACCTTATGCTCCTCTCTCTTGTTAAAATACGTATTCACCACAGCCATATCTATCCTTTTCGCAAAATCCACTACCATCTGACCTTCTGCATTCCTTTGCTTAACACCATACCTACCCATCACTTCCTCATCCCCTCTGTTCCCTTCACCAACATGCCCCATTGAAATCTGTTCCAATCACCACTCTCTCACCCTTGGGTACAGTCAACACTACTTCATCCAACTCACTCCATAATTTTTCTTTTTCATCCATCGCACACCCAACTTGTGGAGCATATGCACTAACAACACTCATCATTACACCATCAATTTCCAGCTTCATAAACATCACTCTATCTGACACTCTCTTCACCTCCAAAACATTCTTAGCATACTGTTCCTTCAGGATAACTCCTACACCATGTCTCCATCCATCCACACCATGATAAAACAATTTGAACCCACCTCCGATACACCTAGCCTTACTCCCCTTCCATCTGGTCTCTTGCACATACAATATACTGAAATTCAGTGTTGAATAGTTCTTGTCCATCCATACATAGGTTATTACTAGGCAGTTGATCAACTGGGTCTTTCGTAGCTTTGCCACCACAGATTTTACTTCTTGCTACCCCTTTCCAAAGCGCTGGGATTTTTCAAGTTGGATCTTGCATTAGGACATATACTTATCAAAGGGAGCATTATAACTTCCTTGAACCTAGAACATATATGTTTGATGATCAGCTTGACAAGTTAAAAAGACTTTCTGTTAACATTAAGTATATGGTGGCCAAAGGAGAATTCATTGTCTACAGATGTGCACAGATCCATAATCACAGTGTCATTTTTGAGGGGTGCATTATTTATGTGGTATGTGCATTGGTGCTCATGTTTCCCAAAGGACATACTGGTGGTCCTGGCACCATAGGTTTGTATGTGTTAGATCCTATTGGATGATCTGAGAGTCCTATAGAGAGCCAATGATATTTCAAGTTTGCAGTCATCTGCAGCTTCTGACTGTTAACATCAACTCTAATTCAGAAAAGTAAATATAAAGTAGAAGCAGCCTTGGCACTGACCCCTGGGGGACTCTACTAGTAACAAGCCTTTTAGATCGATTGTTCCCAATCTTGATATTTCATTTGTGTCATTGAGACAGTTTACTGTCCAGTGGGTTATGTAAGGGTTTATGGCTAGTTGGATTAGTTTTTCGATCATGCTAGAAGGTGGAATGTTGTTGAAGTACTATGCAAGGTCAAGTTAAGTGGTGTATACTGATTTACCTCTATCCAATACCTCAGTGATTTTTTCAAAGAAGTGTACTAAATGCAATAGGCAGGATCTTCCTTTTACAAAGTCTAATAGATTTGGGCCCAGACATTGTAAGTGCCATTATCTTTGTGTTCCATAATCTTCCATGCCATTACTTTACAAGTAAGGCTGGTACAGGAGCAGTTATATAATAATTGAACAGATAATTAGAATAAAACACACACACACACACACACACACACACACACACACACACACACACACACACACACACTTCTGTTCAGCTGACCAGAAAACATAAAATCAACATATTAAAATAAATTATTATTCTGGTGTAATTTTTTTCTCTCACCTTCAGACACTCTTTTTTGTAAAAAGTGTACTTGCTTGACCTGAAAGAGTTGTTTTCTGTATTATCTGTTCCTGTTACATTTTCTTTTCTTTCTTGAGAGAGACTTAATACACAGAGTATATCTGTGGCCTTGTCTTCTCTCATAAGACTCAAGACCTGCAACAACTACATACAGTGCTGACTTCCTACTGGTGATTTTTGTGACTCACCTTCCCATTCCTCATTCTGCCTTTTAAATTTGTTGATTTTTTTTTATCTGCACGCCATTACTATAAATAGAGCTGTGAGAGTTCCTCCATTTCTACACTGCTGTTAATATCGAATTATATTTTGCGCATTTCCATGTGCTCATTTTGAAAAAAAAAATGTATTTTGCATCTCATTGTCCATTTTGCTGCTCTACTTGTTCTAAATTCATTATCAATCTTGTTTGATAAATCAGTATACTTTTACACTCTGGCAAACTCTTTTCTGTGTTTTTACATTAAAAGGACTGAGGATTTCCCATGTAGTGGCAGTAGGTGGTAGCCTGGTCTGTCTTGAGCTGGGAAACATACTAGAGAGCCATGAGTGCAATTATTTTTTTGGCTAGAGGGCTTATTACTCAGCTTACCTTGTTTTTAATGCCTGTATAAATTTGGCACATTTGTGCAACTCTTGGCTGATTTCCACAGAGCTCAACAATGCTTCGCATCCTCAACTGTACCTCAGAAGTGTATGGCTTGCATCTGGTGCCATCCAGCCAAAGCGGAGTGCTTTTATTGAGTAATCATACTTCTGTAAGCTGTTTAAAGTACACTGCTGTTGATATCCTGAAATATTTATTGTCTTTCTTGTCCGTATTTTGAAAAACAGTGCATTTTTCTGGCATTGTCCATTCTACTGATTTACTTGCTCTGAATTCATTATCTAGCTAATTGTTGTATAAATCTGTGTATTTGTACACTTCAGCAAGCACCTTTATTTGGTTTTAAATTAAAAAGACTGAGGATTTTCCATCTATTGGCAATACATGGTAGCCTGGTTGTAGTTCAACTAATAAAGGACCTGTCATAATGGATATGCACTTTTCCAATCTCTATGCAGCTAGTTTAGTGTTTATGGGCATCGTGCGACAAGGTAGCAATTGTTTCATGTTCACCAACAACCAATCAGTCATTAAAGAAAGAGATACAGTATGTGAGAGATATACTAATTTATTGTCACTGGAGGCAAAACTCACTCATATAGGCACTCTATAACAACCAGGTTGTCAGAAATACACATGCTACACCCAATGCACATAGTATGCACCGTGCATGTAGACTAACATATGCTGAGGCGCTGTAATGAAATCTTCCCAAACTTCAAAGACATCCCAGATGCTCCACTTGTAAAATCTTCCTCAGTAAACCCAAAGGCACGCTATTAAAAGCAACACCCAACACTATATATACAGCTATATTAAGTGGAGCCTCATCTACTAAGCCCATAAAGTAAGCTAACACACTACCCAGCCCTCTAGTTATAGGGCACTCCATTGTGCATCTTACTGATGCCCCTTTCATCAGGCTGAAAAAGAATAAAATAACGCTCAGTTGCCAGGATCTGACAAATTATGTACACACTCAAGTCATTGCACCACAGGTACCAGTATGATTCAGTAATAGTTCATGTAATTGTAAATGACCTGAGACATCTCGCTAGACTGTGTGAAGAGAGACATTATGGAGCTGTCAGACTGTGTGTCCCAGGCTAGCATGTCCATAGCAGGGAACAGCTTTCTTCCTATTCTTGCAGTAGTTTTTGTTGGATCTGATTACTTCTTATGCTTTATTTATGCCTTAATATGTATACCTTAAGTTGTATTTGCATATGGCCATAGTTTTATTAGTGTTACATTTACCATTTGTTACACCGGTACATAACTGTAAGTTGTATGTCTTTCACTAGAAAAAAAAAGCTGAGAATAGTATGAAGGTAACACTGCTTTTATACTGGATATATGCCTGCTAACAGTATAGCTGCAGCATATACATATATGTTTTTCATGTAAGAAGTCCTTCATCTGCTTACAAATAGGCACATAGGTAAAAATTACACTGTCCGTGTACAGATTATTAGTAGCTTAGCCAGAAATGAGAGGTCAGAATCAAACCTTGTATCTGTGAGGGAAGTCCTTAACCATTATGCCTACTTTTAAGTTAAAATATGATTGATAACTTTGAATAGAAGCCAGTTTGCTAAATTACGTTAAAATGCTGTTTGTTGCCAGTCACTTTTTTGAAGAAATACTGGTATGGTGATTATTTACTTCACTTAAGTACTTTTGCCTACTGTTGTTATTTGAAAGTCATTTTTACTTACTGTACCTTACTAAATTTCTAATCCTTTCAAAGCACAGTAATAAATATTAATTCTTAAACATAACTAAAATATTTGTACTTTACAGGAAATGCTGGAAGCCCTTAAAGCATTGTCTGCTTTCTTTGCTGAGAACAGTTTGAGGACAAGAAGAAATCTACGAGGAGATATAGAACGCAGAAGTCTGTCTATAAATGAAGAGTTTGTAAACATTTTCAAAGATGTGAAAGAGGTAACTTGCTACCACTAATGTGCTAACTGTAGAAAACAGATTTGTAAACTTCTAGGTTTGTACAGTAATCCATCTACCAAACCATTTCATTCTTTGTTGTAAAATAACTGTGAAACTCGAAAAGCAAGTTAATGAGTTTTTAGATAATGTGATGGATGTTTAAAAGTTGTATTCCACTTTGTACTTTATTTTTTGTAGTAAACATAGCTGCTGCAGTGCAAGTTGTCACATTTTCTTATCACATAGAGATAGAGACTTCCAGTTCAAGTCTATGCTGTGCTGTGTCCTCAGTATTGTAGTCTTTTCTGAGTGTGATCAGTTGCCAGGAAGGGTTGCTTTCCTCAGAAGGAATTATTCTGAAAATGGACTGCCGTTTGTGTCAAGCATCGTTGGTAGGCAGTGAGCCAAGATCTATAGCCGTAGCTTTGTTACACATCCATTATTCTCTTTCTGATTAGTTTTGGACTCCCACAAATGCAGCGCACAATGGGTGAACACTGAATTGTGCTTTGCAGCGTTTCTGCTACAGCATAATTTAGTCCATGATGTGCTTGATATCCTTAAATGGAGTCACAGGTATTCTGGGGTATCATTAATCTCTCAAGTTCTCATCCACTTTGGAAGTATGTCTACAACAAATTTGGGACTATTGTGACCTTCCTCCCATTAGAGACATTGTCTACTCATGTCATAACCAGTTCTTTGGCAATCTATATCTGTTTGTTACTCTTCTCACATAAGCTACAAGTGGTGCCCTGCCTCTGAACTAGTTTTATGCAGTTGGTATCTGCTGGCTTTTCTATAAGATTGTAAAGTTAGTTTTTGGGAACACATTGCTGTCTATCTTTGAAACAATAGGAATTACTTTTTTTTCACTATTTACCTTATTTGATTTTTTTTGCTAGGAATTCACTACACATTATAATATGATGTTCTGTACAGTAGTTTGACACTGTCAGAGGTCTAAAACCTGCTTGCTTGCTGACTTTATTTTCTACAGTAGACCATTAGAGAACAGATTCTGATGTTGAGAAAAGCATTATAATTTAGAACATCCCAACAAGTTATTGCAGTTAACACATTCCAGAAATTGATAAAAACATGATCACCTGTTGTGTTTTTGAGTGATATATATATATATATATATATATATATATATATATATATATATATATATATATATATACACACACACTTCTGTGTGTGTGTTTACATGTATGCATATGTTAGAAGCGCACATGCATATACATATGTGTGTGTGTGTTTGTGTTTATTTATATATATATATATATATATTTATAGAGCTATAGATATGTATGCATATGTATATAAATACACATATACATAAATGTTATTTTTATATATACATACATATGTTACACAAGCACACACAGATTCACACTGTTGCTCACTTAACTCTGAATCTCCGGTCGATACTATACCCACAATCCTCACTTAGTACTTCTGCAGCCCACTCAATGTTGTTTCACTGCAGTGCCCTGTACATTTTGTCATAGAAGTGCAGTTGCTTTATGTTTCAAGGTGCACACCTCTTTATGTAAAATAGCTCTAACTCTTGCATTTCATTTTCTTACCAACTCCACTTATCAGTAGCACATAAGAATGCTCATCCATTTTTTTCCTCCCTCTTCTTCTCCTTGCTCTTGCCAATTTCACATCACACAACCTCCGTCTGTATTCACATCCTTTAATAGTCCCAGCCATGGCATCCCATCCTTGAATCACACCAGTAACTCCTTTGCCATTACCCTATGTCTCCTTGCTTGCTATATTCACTTCTTAAAGCCATTGTACATTCAAAACAAATCTTGCTTTATAAGTCATGGAAAAGAAAAAAACTAAACTAAAATTATCCTCAAACATGCTACCCTCAACTCTATTATCATCCTTCACCTTTGTGAAGACATACATCCTAATTTAGGTCATACAAAAGCAGTAAATAATATCAGTACGGAAACTCTGTCACATTCTAAGGCAACACCTCTAAATAACAATAACCCCTAAGGACTTAAAACTCTGTAACAGCAATACCAGGAGCCTCTACAACAAACTTGCAGAAGTTCACCCTTGGATAGCTCATTACTCACTTGAAATCCTTGTATGAACAGAGACCTGGTTGAAAAGTGCTATATCCTGACCATTCTTATCAACAGGTCTATACAAGAATCCTATGTCACAGATTTATGCTAGTAAACATACATTTTCACCTTTACAAAGGTGGCAGCTCTACTTGCTTGTCCAGCTTTTTAATTTATTTGTCTCTGTTTACTGGGAAAGTCTGACTGGGCATAGCCATTTTCAGGGGAGGCTTGGGGAAAAAGCTCCATCACAGTACATTTATATTAACAAGTGAATTTCAGACAGTTCTCAGAAAAAACAGAAGTAACATTTCTCATGAACAAACAAACATAATTCAAGACAGGTATATAAAGTATTTACATCAACAATTATAGTATCTGTACAGTTCTTCCAGCTGTAAAATCTTGCAGGAAGTAAATGGATTGACACTGCAAAAGGGAAGCGTTGTAAATAAGTTTAATGTTCTTAACTGGGAAAAGCCGAAGGACACAACAACATTTCAATAATGCAAGGAGTTCAAGATATGTAATGAAGTAATTTATAAAACTATGTAGGAAGGGAGGGGAGACAGTAGTAGTATGTAGGAGGACAGTGGTAATAGCATATGATTGAGAGAGCATGGTATATTTAGGCTGCCTCTTCTATATTGTTGCATCTGGAAAGTTTATTACACAGGGGATGCATGAGAGGGGTAGAGCAGTGGATGGGGGCAGTTAGAAAAAGAGAAAGATGAGAAGTGTTAAGGGGTAAAAAGGGATGTATTGATTCAGATGCAAGAGGGAAAATTGTTAGAGGTGTAACGATTCAAGTTAAGGAGAGCAAAAAGTTAGTGATAAGCAATAAGAAATTTGTGCTTTCATTAGAGGTTTCAACCTGGTGATTAACTTGAGCATGACCAGGATTGGGTAAGATATTGTTTGAGCTGGAGTTTATAGCTTGGGAGTTTGTTGGTCATTTTTACTTGTGTATGGATGGTGTTCTAGAGTTTGGAGATGTAACAGGAGTATAGTGAGTCCTACAATTAATTATTCCTTTAGTAGTATTTAGAAGACATTTATCACCAGAATAGATGTTCCTTGTGGTGGTGTAGGGCAGTAGTATGCTTTTTAATGCAGGGTATTGTTTAGAATAATATATCAGTTTGTACACCTTAACTAGCTTGACAGTATGTTGTGTCGTTGATGAGTTCTAGCCAGTTTAGCTGTTTTAAGATTTGGCAGTGGTGAGCTCTGTGTGCAGTGTTTGTAGCAAATGTAGCTCCTTTGTTGTAGCAGGGTGCTGGTTTGGATTTTAGTGTACAGCTTAGGTTTGTAAGGATAAATGAATCATTGAAGAGACTTGGGAACAAATAGGATGAGGCTTGGGTTTTTCTTCATGGGTCTGTAAGGTATTGTTTTGTCCTGTAAAGGGATCCAGGTTTCCGGTTGGTCTTTTTAATTGTTTGAAGAATGTTTGGGATTGCCATCTATTACAGCACCCACGAATTTATTCTGTGGTACTACCTCTGTTTAATTTTATTTGCAGATGTAACCAAGAAAGATTGTTTTTAATGGAGACAATGTTTTGGGGCAAAGAACATCAGTTTTGTTTTATTTGGATTAAGCAGTACATTTGAATTTTTCAGCAGGTTTCATTGAAGAGAAAGAAATTTGGGTGATTTCTTGTAGTCTGGATATTGAGGGGCTGTGCATATTAAAGTCAAATCATCTGCATATTGTGCTATATTTGCTTGGTGGAAGGCAGTGTGAAGAATGTTTATAAAAATATTAAAGAGAAGGAGTCCTAGTATAGAGCCCTGAGGGACACCTATGCTAACTGGACGAGAGGTCCTGTTGCCATTTGGCTGCTTGTTGCCTTTCAGATAGATAACTAAGGAACCATTTAACGGAGGATTGAGAAAGACCTATAGAAGAGGATTCCATGAGTAAATGTTGGTGAGATATAGTATCGAAAGTTTTGGAAAAGTCTAGGAACACAGTTGAAGTGAAGGAGGGTTGTTGTTGTGCTGTGGTGAGGTCTGAAATCATGCTGCGTATCCAAGAGCAAATTATTTGTTTTTAGGTGACATTATACATGAATAGATTTTCAAGTATTTTTGATAGGGGGGAGAGGATTGCAGTAGGCCTGTAGTTATTAAACGCTGTAGTTATGCCAGCTTTGTGTAAAGGTATAACAACTGATTTTTTTCCATATGGAAGGAAAGTATTTTTCGGATGCAGATCTATTTATCACTACAGAGACCAGAAAAGCAATTGCATCTGCTGCCATTTATAAGTATTTTGAGGAAAGTTGGTCAGCAGCTAGGGTGGTTGGTTTAAGCTTATGTAGGAGTTTTTTTTAATGGTGGAGGTTAGTACTATGCTGAAGTCAAATAGCTGGGGATAGTTAGCAGAGGCTGAAGGTACTCAGAGGGAAGTAGAGTATTGCTGTTTTTGAAGAACAATATAGTTTGTATAAAATAGTTCTTAGACTGTGGGGGGGGGATTGAATCAGTAGTATTGTTGGATGTAGGGGTGGGGGTGGTAATTCGACGTGATGTAAAATTTGGTTAAGGATGTCGAGAAGAGTTTGGGTTGTTTTGATGTTTGTTTGGAGGATGTTAAGCTATCTTTCCTTGTAATATTTTATCCTCTTCCTTAATTGTCAGAAAAGTTGAAATGTATTTTGTGTTTTATTTTTGAGCCACTCTTCAGGATTTGTAACACTGTAGCATTAATTTCTTAATTTCCTTTGTTGGCCATGACGCAGGATTGGATTTGACCCTTTTAGTACATATCAGGACAAGGTTATTGAGAATTTGAGAAATGTTAGGAATATATGTGTGAGACAGCAAAGTCTAAAGGCATATATTTTAGTATTTTCCAGTTAGATTTTAGTATTTTCCAGTTATATTCTGTTAAACATTTGATAAGTGTGTTTGTAAATTATATTTGTGTCTTGGTTATTGTAACTTCTGAGTGTGTAAGTGGGTTAATGCTCACTTAATCTGTCTGGAAGGCTACTGGCTGCCCTAATTTTATTGAGTCTGTTAGTAAAAATCCAGTCTAATTGCCTAACATTGTGGACTCTAGTAACTGATGTAATTAACTGTGCAAAGCCATATAGGTTTTTGGAAACAGATGGCATGTTGCTATTGATAAACTGCCAGTGTATATTTAGGTCTCCTAGTGTCATTGTTTCATGTTGTATATGGTGGAATATCCAGTATAGGATATTTTCCACAATGGTATTTTTTTTTACCTGGTGTGCTATGTATAGCTGCTAAAGAAAGAATTTTCCTGTTATTGATTTTGAGGTGTAATGCAATTAATTCTGCATTGTTAATCTGTGGTATCTCACAGTTTAATCTCTCCAAGTCTTTTGAGTTTCTAGTACCATGATGGGGAATGACACCATTTTCATGTCAAAGGAAGATTAAAGTTCACAAAATTAGTATTGTTTCAATCTTTAATGTTAACCAAAAGTGCCCTTTGCAGCACCCACAGTGTGCCCAAAATTGTCTACCGTAATTCCTGTGAAGTTACATGCATCGATAACATATCTACAGATGACTGTGTTTTTTTTTTTTTGAGACCCATTGCTCCAGCTACTATTGGAACTGTCTGGGTATCCTTCTTCCACATTGCCATCATTTCTTCCTGCAAATCCTGGTATTTTATGACTTTGTGTCTGCGTAAGACACTATAATCACTAGGTGTAGCAATTTCGATGATCAATGCTACTTTTTCTTTTCATGGACTACTGTATCTAGTTTTCTCACATCTATTTTATATGCATCGCCTGTGCATATGTGGTTATGTTTAGAGAATTCTTGTAGATAATGGAAATTCCACCTGTCTGCTCATTTGTCCTGTCAAGCCTAATTATATTGAAACTAGGTGGTTTAATTTCATTGTTATTTATTTATTTTTTGCAGCTGTGTTTCTGCAGCTATAATTATGTCTGAGGAATATTCAGCAATACAAGCATGTATGACCTAGATTTTATGGCATATGCTTCTAAGATTGAGATTTAGGAACAGAAGACTGAAATTGGGGGATGGGAGAGGAAAAGAGAATGGTGCATTTAATACTGTGCTGTTTTTTTTTTTTTTTTTTTTGCTGTTGTATACGGCAAGGGTTTGGGTAAATGTCTCTACTGATTTTTTGGGTAGAAAATATATGAAAGAAAGTATGTAGTCAATGCAGTTGTGTTTTATTTTTGTTGGATTTTTTATGGTAACGTAGTTAGATATAAGATACCTGTAACAGAAAAAAAATCTAAGAAGGTTTGCTGGTACAGTGTGGGTGCTGTGATGATTGATGAACTTGGGAACTGTTAAGGTAGTGAGTATCGGCTTGTAGGAGTGTTAATTATATTTGGTAGGGAGATACAGTAGTTGGTAAAGAATACCAATATGTTGTGGAGGCACACTAGTAGGGTTTGAGTCAGAGTCATTTTGTATGACATCTAATATTAGTTTGCACTGTAAAATGTTACTGGGCAAGAGTGGTTGTATTTACAGCAGTATAAATTTTAAAGGACATGCTGAGTGGCCACTCTTTAGCTGTTAAATAGCTATAGAGCCTTTGCTATAATTTCACCTTTAACCAAGGTACTGGAGGAATGTATGCATTCCCATTTACTGTGATACCTACTTAATAGTAACATACTATCACCATTGTGACATGGCTTCCAGACCAAACATAGTAAAGAAATTGCTCTGCTGGCATTTCTTAATACAGCATATCAGAAAGCTAATGTTTTTCACTCCAGACTCTGAGATATTAAAAATATCTTTAAACTGTCAGCATCTAACAATACTAATATAGAAAAGTTATGCTCATAAAACTCCTAGTTGGTGTTGTAGATGAAAACGTGAAATTGTCCATTTCAAACATGCCATCACAAAAGCATGCTTTGTGTCTGTGTGTGTGTGTGTGTGTGTGTGTGTGTGTGTGTGTGTGTGTGTGTGTGTACGTGTGTACGTGTGTCTATATATGTATATAATATATATATATATATATATATATATATATATATATATATATCTAATGGTTCGGGTATATATGTATGTATATATATATATATATATATATGTGTGTGTGTATATATATATATATATGTGTGTGTATATATATATATATATGTGTGTGTATATATATATATATATATATATATATATATATATATATATATATATATATATATATATATATGTATGTGTGTGTGTGTGTATATATATATATATATATATATATATATATATATATATATGTGTGTGTGTGTGATATATATGTATGTATGTATGGTTCCTCTTCAGAAGGTCGAACGGCTGAAATCTCGAAATGCATATGGCCAAAGCCATGTGCTCGAATTTCAGAAGCTCGACCTTCTGAAAGGGAAAAAAAACAGCAAAACAGAAAACAATGTTTCTGCAGGCAAGCCCCTGCACCACAGCCCCGCTACTTATTTATTCCAACTCCGAGATCACTACAGGCAGAAAGGGAAATCTCCTTTCTGCTGTATCTGATCCCATTCAGGCGGTCGAGCTTCTGAAATTTCGAGCATATGGTCTCGACCATATGCATTTTGAGATTTCAGCCGTTCGACCTTCTGAAGGGGAACCGTGTGTGTGTGTGTGTATATATATATGTGTGTGTATATATATATATATATATATATATATATATATATATATATATATATATATGTTCATAGATTCATACTAGGCTATAGGGCATTTATAAGCCTAGCCAGAATGTGTTTGGCTTTCGCCACCCATTTTAAATTTATTTTGCTATGCCCTTTATCGAGGTTAGTATACTGTGCCTCTGTCTAACAGTGACACAGAAGTGATACCAGGGTAAACCTACGATCTCCCATCCACTCATCAAGATTCCTCTTGAAGAGAGTCAATGAGGGACTCTGCCTAACCTGGACAGGGATTTTATTCCAGAGTGAAGGGAGCCTCTGGGTTATGAATCTGTCCCTCCAGCATGTCCTATTTATTTCAGTGCTGAGGTTCAAGTCTCTCGAGCGCGTAGCTCGATGGGATTTGGATTTTCTGAGGTGCAGCATGTCCATTAATTCTGGGTTGGACATGGCTTTATACATCAGGCACAGATCGCCTCTGAACAGGCGGTATGCCACTGAGTAGAGCTGGAGTTTCTTTAACTGGGCAGCATATGGCATCTGTTTAAGCCCTTTGATCCTCTTGGTGAGGTACTTTTGGGGTCTTTCCAGTTGCTGCAGGTGTCTGGTAAGGTACATCCCAAAAGGGGCATTGTACTCAATTATGGGCCTGATGAGGGATGAGTAAAAGAGGCACGATGACCTCCCCTGATCTAGATGTGAATCCCTTCATGATTAGGTGGGCTATATAAAATGTTTTTCTAACCACTTTGGCCACGTGGTTGTCAAATGAGAGATTGCTATCAACTTGGGTCCCCAGGTCCCTAATTACTTCTTCTGTACTTAATGGATTACCACCTATGTAGTAATTTGTGGGCACTTGGTTTTTGCCATTTAGCTTGTGGCCATGGCTCTGGCACCAGTTGTCTGTTTCTATGAGGCCCTTTTGGAAGATGCTTGTGTCGGCTGGAGAGTCGATTTATGGCACCCAGTTTGCAGTCCTCTGCGAACTTGGTCAGCCACAGTCCTTCCGTGTTGGCCTGTACCTCCGAGAAATATATACCAAACAAGAGAGGTCCCAGGACTGAGCCTTGTGGGACACCACTTGTAACTGGTTTAGAGTCTGACATGGCTCCAGCAATTCTAACCATGTGGGTTCTGTCCTTGAGCCAGTTTGCAATCCATCTAGTGACATAGGGGTTTATATTTAAGCTGGTGAGCTTATCTGTAATGCCCGAGTGGGGTATTGTATTGAAGGCTTTTGTGAGGTCCAGGTATGCTGTGTGGACCACCTTCCCCTCGTCAATGGCCTTGGTGACTGTTTCAAAGAAATCAACCAGGTTTAAGAGGCAGGATTTGCCCTTAACAAAGCCGAACTGGGTAGGATCCAGTGTCTGTAGGTCCCCAATATCTTTATTTATGAGGTCCATGATGATCCTTTCCATAGCTTTGCAGACCAAGCTAGTCAGGCTTATGGGGCGCTAGTTTCCATGATCCGTTGAGGCACCACCTTTATGGAGAGGGACCACTGTTGCTGTACGCCACTCATTGGGCACATATCCTGTAGTAAGGCTGAGATTTAATTAGAAGTTATGTACATACCATAACGTTCCATGTTAGTTGTCTTCTCTCGCCTTCTTTCTTGCTGGATGGTTCGGAGCCGATCCTCGGCTCCGACTCGGCACTTGCTAAGCTCGAGAACTCATTTTACCAGCTCGAGGCAACCCTATATCCCATGATGCAGGGCGTAACTACCTCAGATCTCGTTTGGTAGCTAGAAGAAAACCCTGCTGAAAAACACTTCTTCCAAGGAAGAAGATTACTAAATGTAGGAGAAACTAGGCCGATGGCCACTAACAATAATGACTCTTCCTACTGTGAACTCTTGGAAAGAGTGACAACACCCCCAACAAAAGGAAGGTACAACCTCAAGATCAGTCCAGGCCAGGGGGAAGGAGGGAGGGAGGGACGCAAGAAAGAAGACGAGAGAAGACAACTAACACGGAACGTTATGGTATGTACATAACTTCTAAATGTTAAGTTGTCAAACTCGCCTTCATTCTTGCTGGATGGGACCGCGTCCCTAGCACCTCTATCCTGGGTGGCTCAATGGAACAGACTCTTGAGAACTGTGGAACCAAACCTAGCCCTGTCCCTGGAGGCCAAGTCCAATTTGTAATGAGAGACAAAGGTGTGAGGAGTGGCCCAAGTGGCTGCTGCACAAATGGTGTCAATAGGTAGCCTATCCTGAAAGGCTGTGGATGTGGATAGGCTCCTGGTAGAATGTGCTTTTGGTTTTGAGGACAGTTGCTTGCCTCTAAGATGATAAACATAAGAAATGATAGAAGACAGCCATCTGGATAAGGTCACTTTAGAGACTGGGAGACCATTTCTGTTCTCTGCATAAGAAAGGAATAGTTGATCAGATTTTCTGAATTGTTTAGTTCTGTCCAAATAATATCTGAGTTGACGATGGACATCTAAGCAATGAAGTTTTTGTTCAGCTTTGTCTGAATAATTAGGGAAAAAACTGGCAAATCAATAGATTGGTTAAGATTCGTCTGGGAAGCAACTTTGGGCAAAAAAGATGGATTAGGTCTTAAAGATACCCTATCTTTGTGAAAAACCAAGTAAGGGGAACGGACACAAAGGGCCTGAAGTTCAGAAACCCTTCTAGCTGAAGTAACAGCCACCAAGAAACTTTAAGGAGCACGTAGCAGCCGGTTCGAAGGGGGGTAGAATCAAGGATGCCAGCATTAAGTTCAAATCCCACTGCGGAGGAGGATCTCTGATTGGAGGCTTCAGGAGAAATATACCTCTGAGAAAGGCTTTGCAAAGCTTGTGGGACATTATGTTTTGATCCGCTAAACCAACATGAAAATTAGAGATTGCTGCCAATTGGACTTCAACTGTAGAAGCAGAAGATCCTGATTGAAAAATCTCTGCTAAGAAGTCCAGAACTGAATGCACTGGAGCAGTAAAGGGATCTAAGTGTTTAGACTTTGCCCAGAAAGAAAAGCGTCTCCACTTACTAGCATAAATCTTTCTGGTGGAGGACTTTAGAGAAGCTACTATGATATCCCTAACGGGGTTAGAGATCATAGGAAGCCTGGCTAAGGAATGAAGTGGAGCAACCAAGCAGTGAGGTTGAGAGAACGACTGGCCCGGTGCGGTTGACCCCGACTGGTGGGTCAGAAGGTCTGGAACTGGGTCCAGATGTCAAGGCTGCGCCAGGAGTTGACGATGCAGGGACGGAAACCAAATTTGTTGAGGCCAGTAAGGGGCAATGAGGATCAACTTGGCTCTCAACACGGTAGCTTTCTGAATAACTTGTGGTATCAGTGGAAATGGAGGAAAGGCGTACAGAAGTCCCCGGGTCCAATCCTGGGTTAGAGAGTCTCTCGGGGAATGGCCTGGTAGAGGAAAAAGGGTGAAGAAGTCCGGGCATTTGCTGTTTTGGGGTGTAACAAAAAGGTCGCAGGAAGGGAAGCCCCACTTCTGAAAAATCTCGTCCACTACCGACTGCTTGAGAGACCACTCATGTGGCATGAGAATAGCTCTGCTCAGTCTGTCCGCTAAGAGGTTGGATCTCCCGGGGATATGCGTTGCTATCAGAAACCGATGAGATGAGATCGCCCATTGCCAAAGTCTGAGAGCTTCTCGACAAAGTGGGTAGGACCTGGTCCCGCCCTGCTTGTTGATATACCAGACTACAGACATGTTGTCCGTCTGAACTGCAATAGTCCCTAAGGAAAGAAAGTCGCTGAGGGCTTGCAACGTTAAAAGCACTGCTCTCATCTCTAGGACGTTTATGTGCAGATGGTATTCTATGGGTTGCCAAGTCCCATGGACCATCCTGCCCTGATAATGCCCCCCCCACCCGATCAGAGAGGCATCCGAAGTGACTGTGGCAACCGGAACTGGGGGCACAAACAGTCGGCCCTGATGGAGCAGAGGAGAAGATGACTCTTGCACGACTGCGTGACAAAAATCTCGTGACTCATGGGGAGCTGCTGGAATGACCACTGAGCGAACAACATCCACTGCAGAAGACGCATGTGGAAGCGGGCTAATGGCAGTAGAATAATGGCCGCAGCCATAAGACCCAGAACCTTCAGGACAAATTTGGCTCTGATCTTCTTGCTGAGTAATATGATCCGAACATACTTCTGAATGTCCAGAATTCTTTGCTTTGTGAGTCTGGCTGACATACTGACAGTGTTTAATTCTGCGCCTATAAAGGTAATAGATTGGCAAGGCGACAGAGAAGATTTTTCGAAGTTTATTGAAATCCCCAATTGTTTGCAGGTTTGCAGAGTGTAGTCTCTGGCCTTGAGAAGTTGATGCTTGGTGGTGGCGGAGAGGAGCCAGTCGTCTAGATACGGAAACACCTGGAATCCTTGACGTCCCAGATGAGCCGTAACCACTGCCATACATTTGGTAAACACTCTGGGGGCTGTAGTGAGGCCAAAGGGCAGAGCTCTGAACTGAAAATAACTGGACCCCAGCCGAAAGCGGAGAAACCTTCTGGAGCGCCTGTGAATCTTTATATGATAGTACGCATCCTGAAGGTCTATTGAGCACATCCAGTTGTCCTTGCCCAAAAAGGGTAGAATGGACTGAAGCGTGACCATCCGGAACCTTGCCTTCTTGACAAACTTGTTTGCTGAGGTCTAAAATTGGTCTCCAATCTCCCGTGCTTTTGGGGACCAAAAAGAATCTTGAGTAGATGCCGGATCCTACTTGGTCTGCTGGCACTATTTGGACGGCTCTTTTTGCTAGGAGCTTTGATACCTCCTGCTTTGCCAATTCCCTTAGACCGGGTGAGACGTCTGGAAGGGATTGATGAGAGCAGGATACCTCTCGAAAGGGATATTGTAGCCCTCGGATATGATCGACTGTACCCATTTGTCTTGAGAGAGGGAACGCCAGGCTACTGGGTACAGTGACAATCTGCCCCCGACTGCCTCCAAGGGTGGACAGTCGGGCAACACCTCAGGGATGCTGGAAGGGTTTATCAGGGAGAGGCTCCCTGCTACCCTGATTCTGCGGACCCCCTCTGCCCCTAGGGTGGCGCCTATTATTATTACCCCCTCTGGGGGTAAACTGACCACGTGTGTCCGGCGTGATTCCTTGAGATTTACGGAACGACATTTTCCCTCCCTTCTGACCCTTTGGATAGGGTCTTGAAGGGGTGGAGAAATGGACTCCTACGGCAGAAAGGGTCTTGCCATCTTGTTCACATCTGGTCAATGTATCCTTCACCTGAGGTCCGAACAAAGCCGAACCGTCAAAGGGGGTATTGGTGAAGGACGCCTTAAAAGGGTCTGCAAAATTACAAAGCCGCATCCAGGCCTGACGCCTAAGTGCCACTCCTGTGCCTGCGGCCCTACTCGCTCCATCGGCTGCATAAGAAATGAGCCGCATGGAGGAGTTAGTCAAAGAATTGAGGATTCCTAGCTGTGAGGCAATTTTTTCCTGAGCCCCAGTCGCCGAAGGATCCTGAACCACTTCACCTAATTCCTTGAGAATGTCTCTCTGAAGTCTGGTAAAGTGACAAAGGTAGTTCAGCAAACGCATAGTAAAGGTCGCTGAAGAAAACATCCGCTTGCCGTACCTATCCATGGTCCTAGAATCCTTGTTAGGAGGATGGACAGGCACAGAAGGATCAGCAAGTTCCTTCTTGGTGGCCGTCGCCACCACCATAACATCAACAGGGACACCCTTAGAAAGAAACTGTCTGTCTGAAGGGGCTGTGATGAATTTGGCTGGCCTCCTAGGAACTGGTTCCACAGAATCCGGGGCTGCCCACTCCTTCCGAGCCACTACTTGCATGAGTGAGTCGAAAGGCGGAGACACCCAGGAGGTGGAGGGTCGAGATCCAAAAGCCTCCAGGTATACCGACTCATCCTCGGAGGGGTTAATGAAAGGCCAGTTCCCCCTCTGCTTAAGGAGCTCCAGGATGTCTGAAAAGGAGACATCCTCAGAGGAGGACCGTGGGGAGCCCTCCGACTCATCTAAGTCGGTATCTGATGTAGTAGACTCAGGGGAGTCTGTGTGCTTCCTCTTACACGTCCTCTTACGCGGGGGTTCTGCTGCAGGATCAGGAGAAACCTCGGTAGAGTAAGTTCTTCCCAATGGGGAAACCTGGGGTGATGGATCTCTGGGTCCGGGAGCAAGAGACAGGCAAGAGACATCAACAGGCACCAAAGATGGAGGAGCTAAAGGAATAGACCGTTGACCTAGCTCAGGGGCTAGGACACTCCTCATCACCTCGGCTCCTCTCCCAGGGAGGCCAGAAGAATCCCGCTCGAAGAAACGGGAATCCCGTCCCCACCGAAAGAAGGCTCTGAAGCGATGTCGGTGCCGAGCTCACCAACGAAGCTCCAAGAGGGAGAGCAGGGTGGGACAAGGGTCCGATGCCACTCGCCCCTCGAGCCGACAAAGGAAACCCGGACGGATCCCTCCAAAGAAGGTCTCATGGAGGAGATCGGAGCTGAAGACGTCTGAGCGAAAGGAAGTATCTCCGGGCGCACCCACGGTCACCGTTCGAGACGCTCCGCTCGAACTCTAAAGGAGAGTCGGAGGAGGAAGTTCAGGGGGATGAGTAATAGCAGACGTCTGTTGAGACGGGCTATGGAGCATTTGGGCTAGTGCCTGTGACTTCAACAGTCTGCTTACCACCCTCTCTAAATCGTGGTCTGACAGCCTGGAAGATCTTGAAGATCGGCTCCAATGGCTCCGCTCCGACAAAAGAGGAGATCCCGGAGCCGAACGGATCGACTCCAAGGAAGGAGACCGAGATCTCTTCCTGGATGGAGCCATCGGAGCCGACGACCCCTCTGCTCCAGATGGAGCTGAAGACTTATCGGCTTCAATACTGGATAAAGACAGCCGGAGCCGACAAAGTAATGGGTGTTTGTGTATCGGAGCCAGATGGAGCCGACACCACAACCTCCAAAGTAGAAAGATCGGCTCCAGCCAGAGCCAATCTCGTCTCCGAAGGAGTCGGAGCCACAGCCGAAGGCTTGACAACTACAGCCTGGGCCTTAGATGGCTTAGAGGGCTTAACCGACCCAGCCTTGGTCGGAGAACCCTCTGGCTTTAACAAGCCACGAAGAATCAGCTTGTTTCTAAGTTCCTGCAGGACTCTCTGGCTAAAGGAGTGACAAATAGCACAGGAGTCCTGCAGGTGTAAAGGCCCCAGGCAGTACACACAAGAAGTGTGACCATCTGTCAGAGACATTTTCTGACAGCACGAGTCACACTTCTTGAAGCCTGAGACCTTCACTTCTTTAGACATAATAATATCCAAAAATACGCAGACACACAACAGTCACACAGTTAACCCACAAAAGACACACAACACTAACCTGACAGGAATTAACTGAGAGGGAGGCTTAAGGCCTGAAGAAAGGAAATAAATCCTGACGTAAAATAAGGGGAATATAGGGTAGGAGATTAGCTATAAGTATAAAATATACCCAAAAATAAAAAATAGGAGGATAAGGGAGAAAAAACCCTGACTACTCTGATACAAGTTGAAGCTTTACCTGAGCTGGTAAAAAGGAGACCTCTTCGCGAAGCGGCAAACGAGATCTAAGGTAGTTGCATCATGGGATATAGGGTTGCCTCGAGCTGGTAAAATGAGTTCTCAAGCTTAGCAAGTGCCGAGTCGGAGCCGAGGATAGGCTCCGAACCATCCAGCAAGAATGAAGGCGACTTTGACAACTTAACATCAGTAGTTTTATGTTTGGGTTTAGCTCTTCTTGGAGTTCATGTAGGCCGCAGCCCGGGACACCGTCTGGTCCCATTGATGCTGTGTTTTTTGCTTTGGAGAGGGCGGCTCTTACCTGAGCATCTGAGATGTCAGGGGGGCACCACTCTGCTGGGATAGATATTTGCCCTTTTGGTGGGGAGGGGGGGTGGGTTTGCGCTGAACCTGTCGGCTAGGATGTTGGCAATGTCTGTGGGTTCGGTGTATTTTTTGTCATTTTGGACTAATTCTGAGCATATCTGGGAATTACCACCCAGGTTCCTAACATAACTAAAGAAAGCCTTGTGATTATCCTTAGTGTCCTGTGCAATTTTTCTCTCTAATCTGGCCTTAGACAATTTTATGAGTGCCGTGTTTTTTGCTAATACTGATCAGTGATGCCTTCCCTTTTGGGATTTTGCTCTATCATTTAGTAACTTCCTCCTTCTATTGTATAGTTTGTTTATGGCTGGGGTCCACCAGACAGGACGCCTGCCTCTGGAGTATTGGGTCTTGGTTTTATTTGGGATCGATGATCCATGCTTTCCTGAGGGTGTTCAGAGAATGCTTTAAAAAGGATTCTGTGGTCTGGGTATTTTCCCCCCCCGGGGGGGGGGGGTTTTTTTTTTAGGAAATTTTTTTTAAAAAAATTTTTTTTTTTTTGGGGTTTGGGGGGTTTTTTTTTTTTTTTGGGGGGTTTCCCCGGGGGAATTGGTTTTGGGGGGGGAAAAGGGGAATTTTCCCTTTTTTTCCCGTTGGGAAAAATTTTTTTTTTTTAAAAAAAAACCCGGGGAAAAAATTTTTTTTTGGGGGTTTTTTTTTTGGAAATTAAAAATTTGTAATGGGCTTCCCCAAAAAGGGACCAAACATAGAAAAAAATTGCTCTGCTGGCATTTCTTAATACAGCATATCAGAAAGCTAATTTTTTTCACTCCAGACTCTGAGATATTAAAATATCTTTAAACTGTCAGCATCTAACAATACTAATATAGAAAAGTTCTGCTCAAAAAACCCTAGTTGGTGTTGTAGATGAAAAGGGAAATTGTCCATTTCAAACATGCCATCACAAAAGCATGCTTTGTGTGTGTGTGTGTGTTGTTTTTTTTTTTTTAACGTTTTCTATATGTATATAATATATATATATATATATATATATATATATTAATTTTTTTTTTATTTTGTATGTATATATATATATATATTTTTTTTAATATATATATATTGTGTGTGTTTTTATATATTTTTTTTAATATATATATATATATATATATATATATATATATATATATATATATA